>NC_083582.1:57247726-57547726 GCF_027579695.1 Neoarius graeffei | reverse complement strand
TTAACCAGTAAAATCGAAGCGTAATCATTAAAGTAGAATTAAATGAAATGACCACAAGGTCAAAACTGAGCTTGCATTTGACTCTTAGAAACATATTTATAAGAAGTTATGAGAGACATGAGGGCTGTAGGTAGAGCTGGTGTGTCCCTGTAAAATAAGGGATAAGAAACTCCACCACATACGTAGCTGGTGTTGTTCAGAAAGATGACCATGATTGTGAAACGGCCCACATAATCAGCAGTGAGTTTTCTCAGCTCTGTTTGTTCAGAGACTATTGTTTTATTGTTTTATATTAGGGTCATTGTAGGCAAAAAAAAAAAAAGGAGCTGGGGAGGGGGATAATTTTTCCAAGAAAAAGCTCAGAATTTGAGATTAAAGTTAAAACAAATAAATAAATTCATGAAAAAACTTAAATTCTGAAATGATAAAAGTCAGGAATTCCAAGATTAAGAAGTTGCAAATTTTCAAACTTGGAAACGATCTCATGCTTTCTGGATGTGGTGCATTCTGGGAATTGTAGGAGAAAATCTCGAAGCACTGTATTCTTTCATGTTGCATGATTGAGGAAAGACTTCATTTCCTATAACTCTCAGCTCAGCCATGGCATCTGTGGTGTAATGTTGATCCAGCCTTGCAAAGTGAAACTTTCTGGTTCGCTAATGACAAAAAAAAAAAAAAAACACCCCCGGGTGTGTTTTTTTTTTTTTTTTTTTAAACCTCCCATAGCTCAAATGGAAAATTGTGTCAGCGGTATTGTGTTGCCTTTAGCCAAACCAAATTACATGACATTACATTAATGGCATTTAGTAGATGCTTTTATCCAGAGTGACGTACAACGCACCCCAGCAGCCTGGGGAGCAGTTGGGGGTTAGGTGCCTTGCTCAAGGGCAGTTCAGCCCTTCCTGCTGGTCCAGGGGATTGAACCAGTGACCTTTTGGTCCCAAAGCTGCTTCTCTAACCATTAGGCCATGACTTCCCCTACAAATTACACATGCTAATTTACCTCGAACATGTGCTTGCAGAGCGTGTTAAATGAAACCATGTTTTAATTAGTGCAGCGAGATGGTACAGCAAGTGGCGTGCGAGTCTGAGCTCCGGTTACTGCCTGTGTAGAGTTTCGCATGTCTCCCTGTGTTTGTGCAGATCTCCTCAGGGTTCCTCCCACCTCCCAGAAACATGTTGATGATTGGAATGGCCCCTCACCCCTAGGCGTGTTTGCGTGTGCACTGCTCAGTGATGGGCTGGTGTCCTATTTAATTCTAAAATTGACTTAAGACTGTGTTTTTTTTCATGTTTTGATGGGTATGTTTATTTCTGGCCAAAGTATCGTATCTTTTAAAGGTAGTCTTATTTATAAAAAAGTGACACTTTTTGTGTTAATTCTGAAACTCCAGTCAGAATCAGCTATTCAAAAGGAATGAACCATTTTTAAAATTCACATTGTTGAGTTCAGGGGTACATGAAAGGCTCCAGCTGAGCTATTCTCCTTCTCTGCTCCCTTAGCGACTTATGTGGGACTGGAGGAGGAGTCACTGAAATAATTTTGCCCTCATTCTCTCTCTGTATGAGCTGTGCTGCTGCGTTGGGCCTCGTGATACTGCAGCCCATTATAATGCAGAGGGAACGTGTGAATAGCTCTTCTAGAGCGGCCGGGCTTATTGTTGGGGGGACGCTCCACCTCTGGGTTTCTGAATAGCGGGGCCTGAGACAATGAGGGAGAATGGGGCAGTAAGAAATGATCTGGAATCATCTCTCCAGTCTTCCACGTTGGTGCAATCAACTTTGCTGCCCGAGTCAATGTGTTTTATGATGCCTGTCTATGTTGGGTCAGCAGGATGGATGCTCTATCTCACATGCATACAGTATGGACACCACAACCAGGGCTGGACAAATGAGTGAATTTGACATTGTGACAATTTTTAAATGCCTTTTTACCCATATTACATGTCTTTGCAGTGTATGTAAACATGTCCTTGTAATTTCTATATTGATTGGAAGATCCCAAGCTCAAATCCCAGGCTTCCAGAAAGCTGCTCCTGAGCCTTTGAGCAAGCCTTTAACCCTCCCCTGCTGATCTGTATGCTCGGATTGCATCTTTCACATACGAAATCGGTTATTGTACAAAGTTATGACAACATGGAATAGATGATCCATTTTCATTCCCATTCAGTCTTCCGTAATGGAGATCATGTATTCCCACCTGACTGTATTTAACAGGATGCGACGGAGTGCGAGCCTCCATGAGAAGTGTGAACCGTAGATAGATAAATAGATTTACTTTATTGATCCCAAGCTGGGAAATTGTTTTGTTACAGCAGCAATTTATCAGATGCGAAAAGACCCACACTGTACAACATAAAATAGACGAGGAAAAAAAAAGATCCCAAGAACAAGCCGACTATACAATATATAGATAAAAATATAACGATAAATATAAATCTATAAATGTGAGACTAGATATGATGTATAATTCATGAGGCGTTGTTGTGACATGCCCAAGCTGAGACGTTAGCTAGTTAGCAACATACGGCACAAGTTGCGCCGCATTACACCTCTGAGAGTTTTCTCTTCCTGTTTCTGATTTTGTTCAAGCAAAGGCTTATGACATTTTCCCTTATATCTGATGTTTTTCTTTGCTTGTTTTGAGTTTGCTTACCAAACAAAGAACCACCACCGATTACTTTGACCTGGTTTAACGGACTTGAACACGAAACAACCAATTGCCTCCCCGTCTCCTTGCACCAACAAAACACCAGTTGCTTGATACTGAGGCAGTATAAGTCGTTCTGTTACGATCACTATATCATGTACATCACCACCACAGCTAGTTGCAACGCGCACACATCTGATGGAGCCGTAACACAAGATTTCCATAAATGTTACTTGGTCGCCAGGGGATAGATTAATGGTTCAACCAGTGTTGTAGTTGAGTCACTAAACCTCAAGTCCGAGTCCAATCTCGAGTCCCCAGTGTTCAAGTCAGAGTCAAGTCCGAGTCATTTAAAAAAAAAAAATTGAGGCAAGTCCGAGAACAAGACTCCAACCGCACCATTTGATGGTGGCTGTTTTAGCGCCGTTAATATTAGCTTGTTCATGAATGTGATGTATGAACAGGTGAAATGTGCTTCTCTTTATCAGGGAGTGTGAAGTATTCTGTCAGAGATGGTTGGGAGACGGATATAAGGGCCTTTTTCAAAAAAAATGTACCCATTACGGTAAAGAAGTCTTCACTTATTTTTCAGTTTCTCATCAGAACAGAGGGGTTTAATTGAAAAATGATTCACATAACTGGATAGACAATAAAAACCTCTCTAAATTTTCATACTGAAGTTTTTATCTTATTTAATAAGAAAAATGAGTGATTTGTTATTTTTCTTTACCGTTACCAATGCAAAAACTAATTATTCATAAATGTATCTTGCATTCTTGAACTTACTCAGGAGTAAATTTTATTTTTCACAAATATAACTAATTAGGTGTTTCAACAAAAGTATTGAGTACATTATCTGATTTGTTTTTTTTTATAAATTGAAAAAATATTGTTGTTACTTTTAGTTTCTTTACCGTTACCCAAAAACATTTTTGAAAATAATTAGTTCCTAGTGCTTGCTAAAGAGGCAGCTGTTCGACATCCTGAAGTGCCAGGATGTTGTGACTCCATTTTGAATTTTTTTTGAGGCAGTGGAGGCTGAAAGGTGAGCAAAACATTTCATTAATTACTCATGTCACACAAATGTACTTTCTTTACCGTGATGCACATATCTTATAGATATCAGTGATCAAATAGAAACTATTTGTAGTTGTTGATTAAATTTGAGTGATGAAATATGAGCAATTATTTGAAAGCATAACTGTCATGCTGTGTTGTAAGAGAATGAGACACCTCTTTACCGTTATCATATACTTTCTTTACCGTTACCATTCCTAGTAACGGTAAAGAAACTTTGGTAACGGTAAAGAGAAAATCATGCATAAATGTCTGTTTTTCTCTAGATTTCCAGGCCAAATAGGCAAATAGAATTGAATTTAAAATATTTTAAGTCATTGTGTACCAGATGAAATGTAATAAAAGATTTTTTGCTCATTTTACCTAAATATTTCCATTCAGAAAGGTAGGCCAACACTGCAAAAAGGCTTTTTATTCTCACTAAATAATCTATTATCAAAATTTCCACATTTTTAAAGAAAAAATTTCTTTATTTTACAATAATAAGTCTCATCTCATCTCATTATCTCTAGCCGCTTTATCCTGTTCTACAGGGTCACAGGCAAGCTGGAGCCTATCCCAGCTGACTACGGGTGAAAGGCGGGGTACACCCTGGACAAGTCGCCAGGTCATCACAGGGCTGACACATAGACACAGACAACCATTCACACTCACATTCACACCTACGGTCAATTTAGAGCCACCAGTTAACCTAACCTGCATGTCTTTGGACTGTGGGGGAAACCGGAGCACCCGGAGGAAACCCACGCGGACACGGGGAGAACATGCAAACTCCGCACAGAAAGGCCCTCGTCGGCCACGGGGCTCGAACCCAGACCTTCTTGCTGTGAGGTGACAGCGCTAACCACTACTACACCGTGCCGCCCTGATAATAAGTCAATGTTAAGTTTCCATTCATTAAGTCACAACAAAAAGATAATAATAGATAATGATTAGAAATTTTCAGATTTGAAGGTTTTCATTGGTTCTTGTCATTTTTCAGATTAAATCATGCCTCCAAAGAAAAAATCTAAACATGCCTCGGATGATAACACCAAAAAGCAACAAACAACAACAAACAAGTCAAAAGCTGAGCAGATGAGACAATACAGGCAGCGTATCAAAGAAAATCCACATTTGACTGGCCACGTAGAGATGATGTTTCTACTGCTGATGTTAGATTATATGCTGAAGAAAGTGGATTTTGATGGCCCACCGCCATTTTCACTTGATTGTGATCAGTACAAAGCAATCCAGGATTGTGTCAATGAATTCCAACCTCCCCCTGCTCTGTAGTTGTATTGCCTACCTCTGGCTATCTTGATAAGGGTTGCTCAGCATGTTAAAAAGTGGTAAAACCTTTTGTGCTGTGAATTGTTATCCTTAAAATGTATACATGTTCAAGGTTTTTGTGAGAAATTATTGTGCTCACATTCATTTTTTGTTATTACATGCTCAAATTTTAAAATGTTCACTGTTCTTTAAGTTCGAACAAGGTATCTTAAAGCTGTTTAACTTGAAGTTCTCATGAAATAGAATATTAAAATTTGTTCATCTTGTTCTCTTTAATCGAGCTATGTTTAAGAATTTGGTTTTATAAAAACACCCTATGTTCCGTAATAATCTTAATTGAAGTGTTTGTTTGGAAAATAGTGTTCTATAAAAATAAAACTATTTATTCCTTTTTAACTTTATTCTGTATTCAGGAACGGTAAAGAAAGGGTATTGATTCTTTACCGTTACCTTGAAAATGGTATGGTAACAGTAAAGAAAGCCACAATTTCAGAAAAATTAATTTTTTTATAAAAATAATAGGAATCTAGCTTTGCTGATTAGTAGGACTTGATTTTAATCAATAGGCAATCTTTTTGTACATTTATAGAAAGAAAGAGTGACTTTTTTTTTTTTCATTTCTTTACGGTAATTGGTACAATTTTTTTGAAAATGGCCCATAAGTGCAAGAGGTGTTTTATTAATACAAGTGAAGATGTAAACGATCCAGAACGGGAGGCAGAATTGTAAAACGGTGAAACAGGCAATAGATTGAGCGAGGCACAAACTGGTGATCGTAGACTCGGCAGAATCAACGATGAGAAACAGGAAATGAGGCTCGGTATTGTATCAGCAACGCAACTCAATACTTTGCAAAGTAAGTGTGTTTTCACAGTTTTTGTATCGGCGCACTGATTGCGCCTTAAATCTGTACAAGTCGTTTACGGTGCACCCCCGAGAGTCCGCTTGGCATGCACGCTGTCCCGAGTACGCTCGAGAGTCTATCTGATGCATGCGCTGAGGCGCGCAGGTGTGACACACGCTCGAAATTAGTACAAAAATTAATGTCGATTAAAAATCTCATGCCAAATTATTATGGCATGTTACAAAAGAATAAAGAAAAAAATCCAAGCCCTCGTCTCCAATTTACGAGTCCAAATGCAGTTAATGCACGAGTCCGAGTCATCAGTGCTTGAGTCCAAGTCGAATCACGAGTCCTTAAAATTAAGGCACGAGTCGGACTCAAGTACTCCAAGCCTGGTTTCGACTTTGCCATTTTGCTCTCATTCACACAGCATAATAACGGAAAATATGCAGTTTTCACTGTGAGCTGGATTGGGGTATTGGTTGCAAGTCATTTTGAATGAAAGCATCCACCGAGTGAATAAATAGGTTCTGTAATTCAGGTTTTAGCCCGGATTTGTACAACACGGAAAGCATTAGTATTTTGTGATTAGGTCAAATGATTAAATGGAAAGGTTGTGTTCCCCTCAGAATAGTTTTGCACATTCAGTTCCCCCTCTGCAACAACATACTGTGTGTGTTTGACGAAAGTTATTTTGGTAAACGGTCCATAGTTCTTTTAAATGTCACACAAATTTAGTTGGGTTATAGCCAGACTGGAATTAACATCAGTGCTTTTACAAGTATTCATTTAATGAACAATTCAAAGCATCATTTTACATTTGCATAACACACACGCGTTGTGCTCAGTGAAAACAAACATGACTATTGGCTGTACTGTGTCTAAATATAACACGTTTCATCAATACCTGTGTGCGCGTGTGTGTAACACCGGATAGGAAGTGCAAGGCCACTGGATCACGTTTTCTTGTTTGTGATGGGATTATCTGATTCATCTCTCTTCTTTTCTACTTTTGGTTGCTTAAAGTGCATATTCTGGACCAATTTCGTTTTTTTTGTTTTTTGTTTTGTTTTTTTTATATGAAAGTATGTCCCTTTACACACTCATCCAGAAGCGTAATTTTGCACAAGGCCATCTGTCTACAGCAGAAAAAAATAAAATAACAAAACGTGTCTGGAAAAATCCCAAGGGAGTCTGGAGCCAGAATCGTGACGTTACCTGTGGAAGCGCCAGCAGGCTGCATGAGCTTGCACGGTTTCAGTGCACAGCCTGTGTAGACCAAGCGCTCCTATTTCTCTCTGTCACTACGTTTACATGCACATAGAGAGAATCGAATTTCTGCCGTTGCTCGACTGAAATCGAAGTTCAAAATGCCATGTATACACCTTAATTCGGCTGAAATTGAACCGAACTTGATTTCTTGGAATCGAGCTACACGACCTAGATTATGCGATTTCTGCCGAGCTACTTTGTGCATGTATACCCTATCGAACTAGTTGTCGAGCTACTTCCGGAAGTGACGAGTGACGAGACCACAAGCGGGAAACACAACAGCCTCGGTCGGCATGACAACAGTAGTAGCGAGCAGCAGAAAAGGTCAGGAGGAACAAACGAAGAAGAGAAAATGGCGATGTAGAGCTCTCTGAAGTGTGGGTGGAGCACAGAGGACGGCAGGACAAAGCTTCTGGTACTAATAGGCTTTTTATTGTCAGACTTTTCAGTTTAACAGCCTACTTTTATTCTTGAGAGAAGCACGCGCGCACGCGCTGTGTTCTAGTCCCGGGATGAGCTCTCCCCTCTGCCTCCTTAAATAGGGCGCGGTTACTGGGAAGACACACAAACACAGGTTAATTACCGTCAGGTGTACCATCGTTCTGCCACTCACCTTCCCTGGCTCCGCCCTCCTGTCACAGACCGGTGCTTGACCACGCCCCCACTGCCACAGGCAAGCAGAAACGTGCACTTCTGGAGCAATGAGGAGACAGAGTTCATGCTCATTCAGCTTAAGGAGTTGAATATATTAAAATTCATGGACGGGAGAAAAACGCGCAATGGAGAACACGGAACTGATAACTTTGTTTACACTCTTGAATAGCTCTTCTTCATGATGACAACCGGAAGTGTACCAACACGATGGGGCGTGTAGCGCCACCTGTGGCTCAGGTGCACAATGCACCTCACACAATAGCCCGATTTCATTGTGTGCATGTACGATTGGATTTCTCTGGCACCCCTGCTGGGACCCTTTGCTCGATTACCGACAGCAGCTCGATTTGGATGTGCATGTAAACGTAGTCATTGTCCGGTCTTTTGGGAAACGATGAGTACTAATCCCATCATGATTGGTGTTGCTACACCCTCCTACGATACATCTGTTAACCATTTAAATAATTACGCGATAATGTTGAAGAAATTTGCAGAAAACCACCGGGTCGTTTTCTCATAAACAAACCAGCGCTGACGTAGGATTCAGAAGGAGGCGTCCCGCACGCGACGTCACGAAAATCAATGTTTTGGCTTGATTTCAACTGAATTTTTGTGGTATTGCGCAAGGTAAAAAAAAAATTGCCCAAAATGCAAAATGTGACAGATATTTGACCAAAGTTTAATATAAAATAGGAGAATTACATTGATCTCGCTCCTGAATTTACCCGTGATATGCACTTGAATGAAATAACTATCCAGGTTCAAACTGATGTCTCTGTGTTGCTTGTATCCAGTGGATTCTCCCTTCTGTTCTTCAGTTTGGCAACTATTGGAAGGATTGCTAACATTTGTACAATGCAGTATGAACAGATGAATACAGGAGGAAACCCCCCCACAAGAAGCGTTCCTGCAGCATTGTCTTCGGACCCCGTGGCTCAGTGAATGCTGAAGAGCTCAGGAAGCAGCCAGTGGTGCACCGTGTCTCGCTGTATTTCCCCTAAACCCCCGCTGACTCCTGTGATCAGTGCGACTGTGTCTGCATGTACAAGACCTTTATTCAGTAAAAGGCAGATAATGTGACGATACAGTAGTTACTGAAATGAATTTGCCTTGATGTGTGAAGTGGAATGTATTACTGAGGCCTTTTTTTTTTTTTTAAACAAATTGTGTTTTGTTTTGTTTTTTTTTTAAAAGTGGTATGCACTTCTGCTTTTCTATTCCAGGGGCGAAGATGCATGTAAATAACACACATACTTCGAACAATACCGTTTTAACAGAGAAGCACGAATTCTAGGAGCTCTTTGTAACCCTCAGAAGTCCGTCTGGGCCGTTCTTCCCCTTTATGTTCAATCTGAGCCTGTAGACCGGCTGCTCCTGAGAAGCCCAGCTTGAGCGTCGGGCACATGTTTGTGTTTTTTGCTTTTCTGTCTGAGAGGACATTCTCACTTCCAGATTAGTTGCCGTCAGGTTGTGTCATCAGAAGTAATTTTTGAGAAAGGTCTGAAACAACTTTCTGAAAGTCTGGAGCAGTCGTGTCCTCATAACAGGAGGAGGTTCTAACTATTTGCAGACCGTCAAACAAGGATGTGTAGGAATAACCGAAACTGTTTGTCTGTTCAAACAAAAAGTCTGAGCTCTATAAGGAACAGTGCTATTGCTTTGAAAAGTATAACCCCTAAGTGCACAGTTTGTGTCGACCAAGTTTAGCAGCTAGCGATTTTGGATTAAAATATGGAATTGTCACCTGAGCGCAATGTTACCTTTGGATGAAGAATATAATGAGATGTCAGAATTATTTCTTACCCTGGCAACAGTCAACTTGTGAATTGGCGATTTTCTTGGTCTTTTTCTTGGCTCAGCTTCTGGGTGCCTCGTACGAAGCGCTCCCATTTCTCTCTTTGTCCGGTCTTTTGGGAAACGATGAGTACTAATCCCATCAACATTGGTGTTGCTACACCCTCCTACAATACATCTGATAACCATTTTAATGTTGAAGAAATTTGCAGAAAACCACCAGGTCGTTTTTTCATAAACAAACCAGCGCTGATGTAGGATTCAGAGGGAGGAGTCCCGCACGCGATGTCACGAAAATCAATGTTTCCCGGGAAATCCTAATGCCAAGTTTTTTCAGAGGCGGACCAATTCGCCTCAAATGGCTTGATTTCAACTGAATATTTCTGGTATTGCGCAAGGTAAAAAAAAATTGCACAAAATGTTAGATATTTGACCAAAGTTTAATATAAAATAGGAGAATTACATTGATCTTGCTCCTGAATTTACCCGTGATATGCACTTTAATCTGTCTGTAACTAATCACTCTTTCTCCTGTGTTCGCAGTGTAAATATGATGTGAATGCTGCTCTCAACTGGAAAAGTGCATACATTGCTTGAACATGCCTTTGTTAAGTAGAAATCTAAATGTAGTGACCCGAGTGAGTTTCAGTGGTGTGTGTGTGTGTGTGTGTGTGTGTGTGTGTGTGTGTGTGTGTGTGTGAGAGATAGAGAAGACTCATTATGGTTTTGTCTTTGTCGCGATTTACTAGTCTGTGGGCAGCTTGTGTAAGCGTCTGGCAAGTGTGTTGGCATTAATGGTGGTTTCATTTTTGCAGAAGGTGGAAATCGACATACTGCTTTTCAAATGCACACCCCCACCCCCTCTGGAAGCTTCTTATCGGATCTCTTTGTGGAAGCCGGTGTCTGGGTGGATCAAATAAATTGAGACCTGTACATGTACCTGGTTTAGCATATATTTGTTTTTTTTTTTTTTTTTTAAATATATATATATTTTTGGGCTTTTTGCACCTTAATTGGATAGGACAGTGTAGAGACAGGAAATGAGCGGGAGAGAGAGATGGGGAGGGATCGGTAAATGACCTTGGGCCGGAATCGAACCCGGGTCCCCGGATTTATGGTATGGCGCCTTATCCACCTGAACCACGACGCCCCTATATTTGTGTGTTGATCTGTGGGCCTGCTTGAAGCAAGATTGTTCGTGTAGTTTTGTCTCACCCACATACTTTCTCAGATCCTGTTTAACCAGTGAGTGATGGTCAACCACGTTCAACCCAGTACTTTTTCCTTTTGTACCCCTTTTCCATCAAGGCTGGTTCGGTTAGCCTGTAGAAAAGCAAACCAGCTTGCAAGCTGAATCCGTTCCGAACTACAGTAGCACTTGGTTTGCGTTGGTGGAAAGGGAGAATCGGATCCACCTTTCCCTTTTTCCCCTGTGTGTCCTCCATAGTGCGGTGCTATAGCTCTGCTTTTTCAAGTCTGACAAAGTGTGATGTTTGTGCCAGCAGGCACTGGGTACCCCTAAAATGCCCCTTTATTTAGGCACATAGGAGGTCTAATAGCTTCTCTGCCAGTCCAAACACTCAAAGAGCTGTTCTGCGCTTTTCTTGTCCTTTAACATCTTCACAATGACGGGTTTGTTTTTTGGAGCAGGCCGGCTTGTTACCCTGCCCCATGACTTAGCGAGCTAATGAATGATGGAAAAGGAGATGCGTGAGTTTAGTCCCTTCGTCCAAATTGTTTGACTTGTTTGTTCTGTGAAAGGCTCCTCACTGAACACTTGCCAAGAGTGAGGGTTTCGGGTGTGTGCGTGTATCTGTTTTTTGAAGTTTGAAGGTTTTGACGTGCTGTGTATTTGTGGCAAAGCATTTGATACTGGAGCACAAGATACAGGGTTCTGCGGGGTCTAAAGTCTAAAATTCAGAAAGTTAAATTTTAGGCCTTAAAATGTCTAAAAAACACACACATTTTCATCCCAGGTCTAAAATTTAATTTATCCAAGTCTAAAATTCTTACATCCGCTCAGTCCGTTCCTAGAAGTGCCTGCAAAACATTAATAAAAAATGTGCCGGTTGCGTTGTTGTCTGCCTGCTAAAAAACTTCAATCACCGATGATCGCGGCAAGTATGCAACGGTCCAGTTTGTCCACTACGCCTACCGTAGTTCTACCTTCTAAGTTCCCGCCGAGTTTATGCAGTCTGTGGCAGTCAGAGAAGGTTAGCGGTTGTGTTGGCAGTGCGATGAAGAGTGTGGATAGCGCGTCGAATAATAGTGAGTTAAGAGGTTCACATACTTTTGCCACTCACAGATATGTAATATTGGATCATTTTCCTCAATAAATAAATGACCAAGTATAATATTTTTGTCTCATTTGTTTAACTGGGTTCTCTTGATCTACTTTTTGGACTTATGTGAAAATCTGATGTTTTAGGTCATATTTATGCAGAAATATAGAAAATTCTAAAGGGTTCACAAACTTTCAAGCACCGCCGTAAGTATGAAAAACGAGAATGTTCTGCGAGCAATAGGCTGAAGCACACTATCGCTAAAAGGAGCTGTGTTGGGCTGGAACGGTTGGTTAAATAGCCGCTCACATTAGCGCGGAGAGCTTTCACACTGTAGACAATCTTAGCGTGCACATTACATGTCGTCAACGTTACCATGACAACATGGAGCGCATGAGTCCAGTCAGTGTATTCAGCTTTCTAACAGTGCTCTTTTTTTTTTTTTTTAAATATATTATTCTCTCCCCAATGGTGTCTTTTTCCTGGCTTTATTATTTAGTATTTATTAATTTTGCATTCATATTTTGCAATGATTTTACACCTCTGTCTCAAATGGCCCCTGTTTGCTCCGCTACTGCTTAAAAACCTGCTGTCTCTCTTGTATACCTCTCGCAAGGTATGACTTGATTTCATTGGTAAATCGTTGCCGCCTTGCATGAGTTTGCTGTTTAACTGGAAGCAAATGTGCTACGGGGCTACTACGTATGTTTTAACTATTAGTTTTAAAAGATGTGTATGCATTTTTACTGTTAATATGGTTGAAATGGTTGCTACAGCAAGTGGAGGTCTGCGATGCTGTGGTTTGCAGCATGGGGTTCACATGAGCAATCAAGAAAGTCGTCATCATCTGACAACAGTGCATTATTTAATAACGCTGTTTTATTACCAGAACACCACTAACCAAAAGTTTAAATGAGTTCTGTTGCAGATTGGGGAAAAAACCAAACCCCTACAGACTGCATTTACTGCACAAATGCCCTTTATCACTCTATTGTCTTGTACTTTTGTTGCTATGTGACATAATGTACTAATGTTGTACTAATGTTGCCATATGAAATAAATAAGCACACAATCAGTTTGTATCCCTGATAGTCAGTTTACCAATACAAATGACTTTGTTTTGAGAATTGAACTCGATTGTCTTTTTTGGGAAGGGCGGGGGTAGGGCAGGTTGTAATGCTTCGTGTTGGTCTAAAAATTTTTTCATAATGGTCTTAAAAAGTCTAAAAAAGGTCTAAAATTTAACTTGCTGAATCCTGCAAGAACCCTGAAGATAATTGAAGAATAATTAGACATTTTCACAGACACACGCTACGTTCACACTGCAAGGCTTAATGCTCAATTCCGATTTTTTTGTGAAATCCGATTTTTTTGTGAGGTCGTTCACATTAACAAATATATGCGACTTGTATGTGATCCTCAGTATGAACGAAAAGCGACCTAAAAGTGTTCTGCATGCGCATTGCAGGATACGACGACATCACACGCAGTGAGCATGGCCAGTGTTTACGGAAGTAAAACCGCCCGGTTGCGGTATGACTCATCCAATCTAGCTTGAATAGCTGCATCCCCCCAAATGGAAATCAGCTCCCTAACTTCTGCGTCCTTCCATTGAGAAGATTCAGAACCTTCACAGCCCGAAGCGTCCCTCGCATTGATGTCATGCGCAGGGGCGCAGATACGTTTTTTGAACTGGGGGGGACAAAAAACTGGGGGGGGACAAAGCTGCCAGCAAACCAACCCCAACCCCGATATGCCTGTCAAACTTGTTGTGGGTTACTATAGCAACCAAGCTCGAGCTCGCAACCTGTGCAGTCTGCGCAGCTCAACCAACCGAATATCAGTCTTTGTTTTGTTTTATGTGAGTTGTTGCAACTATGTATACACTGCTGTGCACCTCAATAAACCGAATGGTAATTAGTCTTTTGATTTTTCCGTGAGGTTTGCCTTATGCAAAGTGGGGGGGGACCGAACGAAGTGAATTTAAATCTGGGTGGGACGAGTCCCACCCTCTATCTGCGCCCGTGATTATGCGCCATGTTGTTGTAACTTTTTTTGAGAGACCCGCCGCCTACTTCAGCGTATAATAGTGACGTTTGTTGATGACGTGTAAGTCGGATGAATGCGACCTGGCGGTTCAGACTGAAGTCGCATATGAAAAGAGCGGATAGGAATCGGAATTAGGACCATATATCCAAACGGCATGGGTCGGATTTGAAAAAATCGGATCTGTGTCGTTCATATTGTCAATGAAAGATCGGATACAGGTCACATATGGGCGAAAAGATCGGATTTGAGTCACTTCAGCCTGCAGTGTGAACGTAGCCATAGATATGTAATATTTAGGTTACCGACTTGCTAATAAAAAAAATTAGAAACATTGTTCTCCTCTTTCTCATGTGGTAAACTCTATAATAGGGGTGTAATGCAGTGACTTTATCTAGTTCGTGCTTCAAATATCCACACCTGTATATGCATTTGGATTTCAACCCGAAGTGGACATGGCTTGAATCTCCAAAATCCTGGAGAACATTGGAAAAATCTTGAGATAGCACTGTTAGTCATGGAAATGGCCTCTCTCTCTCTCTCTCTCTCTCTCTCTCTGTGAGAATTTTGTTTCATAGCACCGCATGAAGCCCACACGCACATGTATTTCAGCTGCGTTTAAAGTTCAGACGGGAAGAGATCAGAGGTAGGTCTAAACAGCCGTGTACTTTACAATGGTACGCTGTGTTTTTAGTTTAATGCCTGTTGGACCGTAGCCTTCTGTTCTCTTCATCTTCAGCTACTGATCTCCTCTGTTTTCTTCTCAATCAGAACTCTGAGACAACAGTGAGCAGAAAACTTAACAAACATAAATTATGTTGAGTTTATAGAGTAAAGGAGCTTGGGCTGTGTTGAGAATAAATCTTTGTGTGTAATTGTTGCTGATAGTAAATGCGATGGATTGATTGGGGAAGGATTTAGATGATGTTCAGTAAACTCGTATGCTTGCTGTCCTACACGATGTCCTGTATACAGTATGCTGCAGAGCAGTTAATATGCTGATGTGAAGGCAGATCTGTCTCTTTGGTCTCCCTGTTTTATTGGTGATATCTGGTTCCTAAATACCAGAGAGCAATAAAAGGGGTAATTTCATCAAATATACTTCTTAATGTGTGTGTGGTGCTGTGCTGCTTCACTTGGCCCTCAGCCTGTTCTAATAATCATCATAACTTGAATCTGATGCAAGATGCAAATCCTGACTTTTTTTTTTCCTCCTCTTCTCAGTACATTTCTTCTATGTTTAATTTTTCACCAGACTTTCACCCCTTGCCCAGACACCACAGTCTGCCTTGCATGTTTCCTGTCTGGGTATGTTCCTTGTTCTGCATCTGTGACATCACTTCCTGGATCTGACTGAATATGCTGTCTTTTTTTAAACATCTAAACTTTAAGGCTCTTCTTTCTCTGTCTCTTTTTCTCTCTTTTTCTTGCTTGCTTGCAGACGATCAAATCCCACAGAGTCGGGGGGGGGGGATATTCGACCACCAATCAAGGCTAATTTACAAACGCCCAAAAGAAACAAGCGAACCATTATGTTTACTTGAAGTCTCATTTATTCAATGTCTGTCTAGAACATGAAGCTCTTTCTAGATTGATGGCTCTTCTCTCTGAGCAGGTTGAATATTAAGTGCACTTGTTATTTACCTGACCGAACATGGAGGACGGCCCCACGTGGACAGTTGAAAGTCACACCTGGAAGACGCTCTGGGCACTTACAGTAATGCTTTTATGGCTGAGGACTACAGTTGACTTGCTAACTTTAGGACTGCAGTTGTCATGAACAGTTTTGCACTCAAGTTTCCATCAATGAAGAGTTACATCAACGAAACCGACTTCATGTCAAAACTGTTAAAGTGCATATCCTGGACCAATTTCATTTATTTTTTTTAGATGAAAGTATGTCCCTTTACACACTCATCCAGAAGGGTAATTTTGTACAAGGCCATCTGTCTACAGCAGAAAAAAATAAAACAATCCCAAGGGAGTCTGGAGCCAGATTCGTGACGTCACCTGCGGAAGCGCCAGCAGGCTGCGCGAGCTTTGCACGGTTTCAGTGCACAGCCTGTGTAGACCAAGCGCTCCCACTTCTCTCTCATTGTCTGGTCTTTTGGAAAATGATGAGTACTAATCCCATCAAGATTGGTGTTGCTACACCCTCCTACGATACATCTGTTAACCATTTTAATAATTACGGGATAACGTTGAAGAAATTTGCAGAAAACCACCAAGTCGTTTTCTCAAACAAACCAGCGCTGACGTAGGATTCAGAGGGAGGCGTCCCGCACGCGACGTCACGAAAATCAATGTTTCCTGGGAAATCCAAATGCAAAGTTTTTTCAGAGGCGGACGAATTCACCTCAAATGGCTTGATTTCAACTGAATATTTCTGGTATTGCGCAAGGTAAAAAAAATTGCACAAAATGTGACCGATATTTGACCAAAGTTTAATATAAAATAGGAGAATTACATTGATCTCGCTCCTGAATTTACCCGTGATATGCACTTTAATGTTCTAGTCATGTTGTCTGTTGTTGCCCAAATGAGGATGGGTGGGTTCCCTTTTGAGTCTGGTTCCTCTCGAGGGAATTTTCCTTGCCACCGTTGCCACAGGCTTGCTCATTGGGGTTAGAAAATTAGCTCATGTTTTAAGTCGTTCAAATTCTGTCAAGCTGCTTTGCGACAATGTTTATTGTTAAAAGCGCTATAGAAATAAACTTGATTTGACTTGACATTTTTAGTGCTCGATTCATTCTGCAAGATGACTGAAGTAAGTGCTCAGCTTTCTGGTGGTCTCGATTACACTTAGACCTAATAGTGAGTGGATCTTGAAGGACTCTTCAACTTGTATTTCAAATATATCCTGAATAAATATTATGAGGTCTGTGTGAACATGAGGAACAAATTGCTCTTAAACATTTTTAATGCTGAATCGGTTGCTGAAGTGTGCCGGAATGGGGTAGCGGTGCTGTCTGGGTCTCATCAGGCTTCTGCGTGAGAAGAAAGGAACAAGACAAAAGGGGTAAAGAGTTACTCACTCACTTCTCTCTCTCTCTGATGTGCACATACTCTCTCAACTTGCTGCAATCTCATCTTGTGCTGATTGGAATTTTAAATCCGCTTGATGAAGGCAGTAATTATACACACTATTGAGGTTGCAATTAACCTGAATTTTGTTTATGTAATGAGTCATGGTGAGTGGTTTTGAATGAGTGGTTTTGTATATCTTCTTGCAGCTAGCGTCTACAGTTATCGTCACACGTGAATATTGTATTAAACTGGAGTTGTCAGTCCATGGCAACTCTCAGCAAACTGGCAGTAGGTACCTCATGAGGATCCAGCATCGAGTGATTTTGGGTAAAGTGAGGTGAAAATCACTGCTAATATGAAGGAAGATATCGCTGTTCTACGCCTTAGTAATAATCCTTGGCTCTGTTAATCAGTAAACATTCAAAAATTGTGTTAGGGGTGTGGTGTTTTTTTTTTTTTTTAAACCTCCATTCAGAGTTGTAAAATAACAAATTTTAGGTTATTTGTTAAAGATGTTTACCTTTTCATGTAGATTTTGTTCAGTTTCTTAAGCTATATTACAGTGGTGCTTGAAAGTTTGTGAACCCTTTAGAATTTTCTACATTTCTGCATAAATGACCTAAAAACATCATCAGATTTTCACACAAGTCCTAAAAGTAGATAAAGAGAACCCAGTTAAACAAATGAGACAAAAATATTATACTTGGTCATTTATTTATTGAGGAAAATGATCCAATATTATATATCTGTGAGTGGCAAAAGTATGTGAACCTTGGCTTTCAGTATCTGGTGTGACCCCCTTGTGCAGCAATGACTGCAACTAAACGATTCCGGTAACTGTTGATCAGTCCTGCACACCGGCTTGGAGGAATTTTAGCCCATTCCTCCGTACAGAACAGCTTCAACTCTGGGATGTTGATGGGTTTCCTCACATGAACTGCTCGCTTCAAGTCCTTCCACAACATTTCCATTGGATTAAGGTCAGGACTTTGACTTGGCCATTCCAAAACATTAACTTTATTCTTCTTTAACCATTCTTTGGTAGAACGACTTGTGTGCTTAGGGTCGTTGTCTTGTTGCATGACCCACCTTCTCTTGAGAGTCAGTTCATGGACAGATGTCCTGACATTTTCCTTTAGAATTCACTGGTATAATTCAGAATTCATTGTTCCATCAATGATGGCAAGCCGTCCTGGCCCAGATGCAGCAAAACAGGCCCAAACCATGATACTACCACCACCATGTTTCACAGATGGGATAAGGTTCTTATGCTGGAATGCAGTGTTTTTTCTTTTCTCCAAACATAACGTTTCTCATGTAAACCAAAAAGCTCTATTTTGGTCTGATCTGTCCACAAAACATTTTTCCAATAGCCTTCTGGCTTGTCCATGTGATCTTTAGCAAACTGCAGACGAGCAGCAATGTTCTTTTTGGAGAGTAGTGGCTTTCTCCTTGCAACCCTGCCATGCACACCATTTGCTGTCCAGTGTTTTCCTGATGGTGGACTCACGAACATGAACATTAGCCAATGTGAGAGAGGCCTTCAATTGCTTAAAAGTTACCCAGGGTTCCTTTGTGACCTTGCCGACTATTACCCGCCTTGCTCTTGGAGTGATCTTTGTTGGTCGACCACTCCTGGGGAGGGTAACAATGGTCTTGAATTTCCTCCATTTGTACACAGTCTGTCTGACTGTGGATTGGTGGAGTCCAAACTCTTTAGAGATGGTTTTGTAACCTTTTCCAGCCTGATGAGCATCAACAACGCTTTTTCTCAGGTCCTCAGAAATCTCCTTTGTTCGTGCCATGATACACTTCCACAAACATGTGTTGTGAAGCTCAGACTTTGATAGATCCATGTTCTTTAAATAAAACAGGGTGCCCACTCACACCTGATTGTCATCCCATTGATTGAAAACACCTGACTCTAATTTCACCTTCAAATTAACTGCTAATCCTAGAAGTTCACATACTTTTGCCACTCACAGATGTGTAATATTGGATCATTTTCCTCAATAAATACTAGTGGATCTCAAAAAATTAGAATACCATGAAAAAGTTCCTTTTTTTCATAATTTAATTCAAAAAGGTAAACTTTCATATATTCTATATTCATTACATGTAAAGTGAAATATTTAAAGCCTTTTTTGTTTTAATTTTGATGATTATGGCATATAGCTCATGAAAATCAGAAATCCAGTATCTCAAATTATTAGAATATTCCCTAAGATCAATAAAAAAAAAAGGATTTACAATACAGAAATGTCCAACTTCTGAAAAGTATATTCATTTATACACTCAATACTTGGTTGGGGCTCCTTTACCATGAATTACTGTATCAATGCGGTGTGGCATGGAGGTGATCAGTCTGTGGCACTGCTGAGGTGTTATTGAAGCCCAGGTTGCTTTGATAGTGGCCTTCAGCGTATCTGTATTTTTCAGTCGGGTGTTTCTCATCTTCCTCTTGACAATACCCCATAGATTCTCTATGGGGTTCAGGTCAGGGAAGTTGGCTGGCCAATCAAACACAGTAATATCATGGTCAGGGCAATTCCATGTAAATGTCAACCTCACCATGCAAAAATAAAGCAACATGTAATACATCAAAACCACTCCCAGAGATATCACCTAGGCCTGTATTTTACAGATGTGAATAAGTTGAACCAATTTGTAACCAACCTAATATGTCACTGTCAGTCTTTCTTTCTTATAATGTAAAACCCAAGCTAAAATCAACTTTGATCATGTACAATTCTATATTATTGCCACAAGCCACAGAAATGTATGCAAAAATCCACAAAACAGCAAAACAATAGCCATCCTAAATATTATTTAAGAACTTTGATAGTTTTAGCTGATATTTAGAGAGTTTTTCAAAGGGTTATGGTGGTTAAATTGCTGATTTTCTAAACATACGCCATGTCTATTTCAGACGCGTCACATCCGTAACGGAATTTCGTCACATCCATAACGCTGACTTTTCCTTCTGAAACTCTGCATGAAATACAAAATATTTTAAACAAAGATTTTTTTAATATTCACCTTGGACCCCTCTATCAAATGGATATCTCCATTTCGACATTAGGTTTATAATTTCACAGAGTTTGATAATGTACAGTCACCCAAGAAAAGTGATACTTTTTCTGTCACATCCATAACGCATCTTTTATTGGCATTTTCTGGCATGCCCTAGATGTACTATGGGAATTGTTCTTGTTCGATCACTTCTCCAGTATGGTACAGCCTTAAAATATGCAACACCTGTTTAAATACTGGGAGACAATAAAACATGCACTGGGTCATTTGTTGCCATTTTGAGTTCAAGTGTCACGTCCATAACGCTGGAATTGCTCTTCAGCAAACCATTTGGTAGTAGTTTTGGCACTGTGGGTAGGTGCTAAGTCCTGCTGGAAAAGGAAATCAGCATCTCCAAAAAGCTCGTCAGCAGATGGAAGCATGAAGTGCTCTAAAATCTCCTGGTAGATGGCTGTGTTGACTTTGGACTTGATAAAATACAGTGGACCAACACCAGCAGATGACATGGCACCCCAAATCATCACAGACTGTGGAAACTTCACACTGGGCTTCAAACACCTTGGAGTCTGTGCCTCTCCACTCTTCCTCCAGACTAGAACCGTGATTTCCAAATTAAATGCAACATGTACTTTCATCTGAAAAGAGGACTTTGGACCACTGAGCAACAGTCCATTTCTTTCTCTCCTTAGCCCAGATAAGACACTTCTGACATTGTCTCTGGCTCAGGAGTAGCTTGATATTGGAATGCGAAAGTTGTATCCCCTTTCTTGAAGATGTCTGTTCGTGATGGGTCTTGATACACTGACACCAGCCTCAGTCCACTCCTTGTGAAGCTCTCCCAAGTTCTTGAATCAACTTTTCTTGACAATCCTCTCAAGACTGCGGCCATCCCTGTTGCTTGTGCACCTTTTCCAGCCACCCTTTTCAGCAATGACCTTTTGTGGCTTACCCTCCTTGTGGAGGGCATCAGTGATCATCTTCTGGACAACAGTCAAGTCAACAGTCTTCCCCATGATTGTGGTTGTGTGTACTGAACTAAACCGAGAGATGCACTGTGTTCATACTGTTACTCAAACTCGAAATGAAATATTCTAATATTTTGAGATGAGTTTATGTTTTTGTACTGTATGCCATACTGATTAAAATTAAAATAGAAAAATGCTTGAAACATTTTAGTTTGTGTAATGAGTCTATAATATAACATAGAGCTGTGCAATATATCGTATTTTTATCACGATATCGATATTGGTGTCAAACGATATCAAAATTCATAATATCGATATGAAACGATTTTTTGTCACTTGTTGAAAGGGATGTGCACAATATTTCTACAATGGCAATAAAACAACAATAACATTGACGTGACAGTAAGGTAAAACGAACCCTTCTGTCCCCTAAGGCACACCGTAGCCTTGCATACGTCATCCATTCTACTCCCGCGATATCTCCGCAACAGTAAAAAATCAGTTCTTCTGTTTTCATACGTGTCGGGTGATTTGATACATTGATTTCTTAATATGTTTGATTTGCTTGCTAATAGTTATAATACAGTTAACATATATTTACGTCATATTTTTGGATGTGGGATTGGGTAATGTAAAAATGGCATCTACGGAAGAAAACAAGCACAACAATATTAGCACATATCCAGCTTGCTAGCTGTGTTAGATGTGTTAAACCGTGTGGATTTAAGTGGAATAATTGCGAGTCGTCCTGTGGTCAAGGCAGCGTTTTAAGGTAAGGCAATTTGGTTATTAATGTTGCCCGCCGCGGCATGTTGGGTTCATTTGATTTTGACTTGTGCATCTGCAGCTAGCATCATGCTTTGAAGTAGGTTCTGCTAAGGACGGGTTTATTGCGCGATGTAGACGGACTCAGATGTAATTACATTGTTTTTAAAATTCCGTGCGCTTAAAACGGTGTCCCCCTGCTAATCATGTAGCCCTAATCATGTGTTGCTTTTACTTTTCTTAATGGCGAGTGAAATATCTCTGCAAATGGTATTTCAATGCTGACATGCCAAAAAGATAGCGGAGTCCACATTTGGAAGATGAAGGAAGAGAAGCCTATTTTCATGTATGTTAATTCTTAAGGACTTGTCTCTATATTGTGCGTGTTTAATGTTGGTGTCTTAACAACACACAAGCTTACGTTGTAGTGTGTGTGTGTGAGAGAGAGATTTTATCCTTGCCTGGCTACGAGCCAGTGTGGACGTTACGCAGTAATCACTGGTAATACCAGCGCTGGCTCCATCCTCTGTGATCGGAAATGTTGAGTGAGGAGAACGTGAGCCTTGTGCAGGCGATAGGACCTATGCAAAGTACGCGCTTGCACAGTAAATAGTTTAAGTAAAAGGCGTTTCAGGGTACAACGGGAAGGGTTGACAGGTAGCCTATGAGGCCTGTACTATAAAAATGTGGCCCGGTGCCTCAGGTGTTGATGATCAGGGCTTTAAAAAAAGGTGTATAAATATCGTTTTAAAAATCGCGATATCGATATTTACTGAAAAAATCGTGATATTGATTTTTTCCAATATCGAGCAGCCCTAATATAACATTTTCACTTTCTTTAAAGGGCTGATGACACGAACATGACTCTATGCAATTTCTTAAATAAACTATACAACATGGCAAACATGTTAGATTTCTGTTATAATTACGTGAAAAGAAGCTGTTGTTACGCAAATATCCAACTTTTAATTGCACAGCACAAGAAAACTGGGTCCGTGGCTCGCGGCCATGTTGTGACGTCAGCGGAAGAACACGCTGCGGTTCACTGGCTGTTCTACTCTGGTTCTACTCAGTGGAAATGGCGCATGAAAACGCCGGTGAACTCTCTAGTGCTAGCTCTTCCTCTTCTGGGAATCTAGAATTGTGTTGATCTCTTCCGAATAGAATCTATGATAGCCTACCCTCTTTACCCTTTGCCTCTCGTTGCTAGGCAGCAGTTACATGAACGCCGCAAGCTTTCACAAGCAAATACATGACTGATATCACGCCGACTTTATGATTACATTTATGATTATCATGTAGTATCTATAGCTCTATGTACCTTTATCTTGTGTCATTTCACAACACGTTCTGACAGGAGGACTGTCTTTGGATCCGGCATAGCTACTAGTAGACCCCCTCCGGAATACTGCGGCACTGCTGATGGTAGTAACACACGTTTGTGCTGAACTGAACACCCAAGAGATTCCTTTAAGCTGGGAAGGGTGTCAAAACAATCCAAATCGAAGTGTTCAGAGCACAGGACGGATGTTGGTGAGGGCTCCCACTTGTCACGAGTGCGCCTGACTTGCTTCACCCACTTCGCATGCAGCTCGGGATCTCTGGGAAACTTGAATAAACTTACCCTATCCTTGTGGGTTTTGGAGCAAAAGCCGGCAACACAACGCGAAGGCATAATAACTATATATATATAATAATGTCTAATAAAAATACTAATAATGATAAACTGAACACCTGTCGCATCAACAACAAACTGGTAAGTTAGGAGGAAGGTTCTTTCGCTGACGTCATATAGCTCCTCCTCCTCCTTCGTCTCCTGGGTGCTGCAGCCCCGTCAAATTTGCCCAAATAGCCGCGTTTTTTTATCATAACTTGTAAAATAGGCGCCTTCGTGAATTAATATATGGATCATCGGGAATTACTTTTTATGTTATAAAACATCGCCAAAGATGTCAAAAACGTGTCATCAGCACTTAAATAACTGATGGAAAATATTGAACTTTTTCACAATATTCTAATTTTTTGAGATGCACTAGTAAATGACCAAGTATAATATTTTTGTCTCATTTGTTTAACTGGGTTCTCTTTATCTACTTTTAGGACTTGTGTGAAAATCTGATGTTTTAGGTCATATTTATGCAGAAATATAGAAAATTCTAAAGGGTTCACAAACTTTCAAGCACCACCGTAAATAAAATAAATCTCCCACCCACTGATCTGTTATCTAAATAGTGATTAGATGCTCTGTGTTTCGATGTAGCTGTAACAGGGCTGGGAATCCCAAGCTATGGCTAAGGTACAATTCCTTGGATCTTATTCCTGGATCAAAAAAGCTTACCTTGAAGAAAGCATCTTGATTCTTTTTAGAAACGGCATGTATTTTTAGATCTTTGGTACCATATGATATTTTTATTTACTTTTAAGGTCGTGTGATATTAGTATCTAAATTCTCATGCTCCTTTTCACACTGGATTTGAATATTTTAATATCTAATTTATGGCGTTTTCAGAAACTTTTAATAATGATTAGAATTAATCATTAATTTCTAGGGCTGTAACGATACACCCAACTCATGATTCGATTCGTATCGCGATTTTTGACCCACGATTCGATACGCCCACAATTTTTTTTAAAAATGTTTTTTTAAAGTAGTAAATTTGACTTATTAACATTTACTTACTTACATTAACTATTTAATAACAAATAATTCAGACCACTACAGAGAATGAGTAATATGTATGCAAAAATTGTTTTATTTCTCAAAATAATACTGTTGAGCCGGAAGCTCTGTTTTTTTTCGGTTCTGAAAAAGTCATTTTTCCAAATCGTGTAAATCCGTTATTTTTTTTGGGGGGGGCTCTCTCACTGTCTCACTCTCATAGGGCCAATGATTTTCTGTGATCGCGGAAAACAGATGGAAATTACGGAATTTTTATGGTGAAACATTGCTCGCGTGTCAAAATGTAACTGCCGCAGAAGGCTTCCGCCCAAGCAGACGTGCCTTCAGTGTAGCCAGATATTGCTAACGTTTTCCACCCCAAAATATGTTCAAAACCAGCCAAAAAGCACCTAAACCTGCCCAATCTGGCAACACTGCATGCCTTTCCGGTCAAGTGATTGTGATTGGCTTGTGGCACACCTAGCCAGCCAATGAGCTGCTTGTTTACAGATTCGCTCCCCGCGTCGCAACCAGAATGGCGACCGCTTAAAAGAAATGAATGCTCTGCCAGTGGCGAGTGTGGATGTTGCATGACTCGCAGAAGATTGTCGCAGGTCGGCGAAAAAACGACTTACTAATAGATATAAAAAAATAAAAGTAATTTAAGTAAGTTTAAAATGTAATTTAAATAAAAAGTAAAGTATTCATAAATTGAAGTTTGGAAGCGCCTCTGTTTTTGGGCTGAGGAGAAGTTTGAAAGGGTGTACCGTGATTCTGCCTTCTTGTATTGCGATACGGATCGTGGCTCTGCGTATCGCGATTTCGATGCGCATATCGTTACAGCCCTATTAATTTCTTAACCTTTTGTATCAGACGTGTTTCTGATGAGTGTGTGCTCTTTATATGACCTAATTTTCACCAGCTGCTGTGCTGTTTAGGTTATTAGATCATGAGTTTTAGTACTGATTATGTGAATGTAAAAAGAAAGGGAAAAAAAACTTGCTAACATATTTTATTGGTGTGTTGTTCAAATAACACGCATGATGATGAAATGTCAGTGCGTTCCATGTGTTTTTTGGGGGGGGGTTTGGACAAAAGCCGCCTAAAAGAATAGTGATTTTGTTTTCAGTTTGTAGTCCACTGCTGGCCCTCAGAGTCATGCGAATTACACGCAGTCATTCCCATAATCTCCATAATCCGATCCTGTGTCAGACAAGCTGTATTCCGTCATCTGCTTGGCACCGGGGGATGTTTAGCGTCCTAGAACACAACAGGCAAACGAGAAATCATTATTAACCCTTTCATTTCCTTCAGTTACATGATGCTCATGAGTATTCTCTCTCACACTCCTTCAGTCTGCAGGTGATCAAACGCCACCCTTCTACTCTGGAGCGTGTGAACTGCAACTCGTGTGACCCTTGGTAGCGTGACCTTTGACCTCAGTGTGGCGCTGACAGACCCCCAGCGCTCTGCGATACCAGTCCTTCCTTTGCTCCCTCCACTTCTCTCTTTGTCTAACGCTCTTTCCGTGGCTTGCCCTTTTCTTAAATGGTGAAGGACAGCATCCTAATGAGGGAGTCTATTTAAAGTGAACTATGCTGCCACTAAATATAGCTGTTGAGATGCTTCTTCTAAACTCATAACTGCATCCGCCTGGCTCCTGGTGGCTTTGAGTTGGAAAGCAGCTCTTTTTCTTTTCTCTTCCATCTTGGTGGGATACGCTACTTCCTGACAAGGATCAGCATTTGCTCTGAACCAGACAAGGGACATATTCTCTTACCTGCAAAGCCCTCATTCTTTGGTACGTTAGAAAGATATAAAGATGGTCACGGGGTAGCGAATGAAAACAAGTGTCCCAGAATTTGGCTTGCTTGTTCTTGCCATGTTCTCGTTCCATGGTATATGTAAAGTCTTGGGGAAAATCATGTTCTAGATGTTTTTCAAAGAAATACTCGACTCTGAAATATGTTTACTTGGAAATATTTGTGATTTTGTTGGTTGGTGCTGTTTTTTTGTTTTTTTTTCTGTGATAAGTTAGTGGCTGTGTGCCATGCTGTCAGCACATTGCTAGTACGTTTGAATAATAGAAAAAACACTTTCTGAAAAGATAATGGTGAGATTTCACTGAAGAAAGAAAAAAAAAAAGCAAGGGCTTATTTTCTTGCTCACCATTTAACAATGGTTTTCATTATCATATGAATGAGAAATCCAGCAGAGAGCTTGTGGAGACGGCGAAAGTTGGATTCCGAGTTCCAGAATGCCATGAAGCTGTGTGAGACTTTTTCACAGAGTTACTCGGCTCAGCTCGTTAGCAATCTGAGATGACGAGCACGATGGCGTTGATGGCAGCGATATGAGCAGAAATCTGAACCTGACCTGTTTGAGCACAGTGTCCAGATGAGGAGGTGTGAGAGCTGGAACGCCGAAAGGAATCAAGTGCTGCTGCATCACTCTTATAAGGTAAAGATGATGTGAGGGCTGATTCCTACTAGCAGCAGGTGTTCAAATGGCATTGTGGGTAATGGTTGTCACTGAATATTACATGATGATTAAAAAAAGATTACCGTGAAAGACTTACACAGCAGGGGGTTTTTCCCTTTGAAGTTGCGTTCCGCAGTGTTGAACGAGTGCGTGCGTGTGTGAGAGAAAGAAGAGGTTATGTTGGATGTTCTCTCAAAAAGAGATGAGCGGTAAGGCCTCACTGACAGAGAGACAAGTGTTCATGTCACTGTGCTTACTGGCGTCACATTTGCTAATGAGACTATGACTCAAGTCTTCAAATCACACACGAAAATGCCCCGTCTGTGTTTCTAAGCTGCTGAAAGGGGCTCTGTGCTCCATTTGTGAGACTATCACTGTTTGTGCTGTAAGGAAAGCATGAGCATTGTTTCCTACTCGAACACCTCTCATGTATTTGGTTTAAGGGGAAGAACTAATCCCTTCCCCCCCCCAATTTTGATACAATACCAACAGCAGTACTCCAGCTCAGCCTTTCTCAACCGGGGTGCCATCTGGCTTCGTTAGGGGTACCGTCAAAAATTATATCTTGTAACGTTGAAATAAATAAAATGAATTAAAATTCCAAAAAACGATAGTTGCACGAATGCAGATCATCGCCGCCTCATGCATCATCAAAATTTGTCTCACGGCCCCCTTTCCCATGTCGCGACGTCACTGCCGAGGTCAGCGTATGGTCAGCGTGACTGCGTGTATTTTATATGGGGGGTGCCTTGAGAATTTGCGTACTTCTGAAGGGTGCCGTGACTGAAAAAAGGTTGAGAAACGCTGCTCCAGTACGGAAGCCGAGAGAGGCCCTTCATATAATGCTTTTTTTTATTCACCTTGTTATCCCGAGATAACGACATAATTAATTCAAGATCTCGAGAAAACAACACAACTAATTCGAGATCTCGAGAAAACAAAACTCTTATTTCAAGATCTCGAGAAAACAAAACAATTATTTCATGATTTCATGATCTCGAGTAAACAGCTGAGAAATGGTTCATTCAGGTGCACCAAGAGACTTGTGATCTGCTGACTTTGGGGCTATTTCTCATTCTGTATAGACGCAACTTTGGTCATTAGAATGTCTGGAATAATCGATCACCTAATAAGGCAATATTTTGATCAGGGGTTGACACAGGGAGAGATTGCATTAAGTCTTTTAATAAGGGATAATTTCAAAATTAGTCCGCGGCACCTCCGCAGAAGACTGGCCCCCCTCTGTCTCAAGGCATCGTAAAAAGCTATTTCTGCTCTGTTACATGTCCGCCAATTTCTAAATCATCGTTGTCTGACCCACAGGGGGCGCAGCTCTGCTAGAAATCTCAGCTGTTTTCTTGAGATCATGAAATAATTTTGTTTTTTTCGAGATCACGGAATAATTGTCTTGTTTTCTCGAGATCTCGAATTAGTTGTGTTGTTTTCTCGAGATCCTGAATTAATTATGTTGTTATCTTGGGATAACAAGGTGAATAAAAAAAGATTATATGAAGGGCCTCTCGCGGCTTCCGTACTCCAGCTATTGAACGATTACCCGATTCAGTCCTAATCTCCTCATAGGACAAGTCACGTCTCTACAAACTTCTCTTATTAAGTTATATGAAACTTCAATTGTGTCCAGTGTTGATATGGAAGATGTGTGTTTACAGTCAACTCTGTCTTGATTCATTCACATCATAAACACTGCACTGAGCTGGATAAGAAAATGTAAAATTTTGATCCAGTACCGATTTCACAGGACAGTCTCAGTTCATATACCAATGCTCAAATATTGAATTGACACATTGCTTGTTTTGGCCGGATTAAGGGTAAATTTATTTTTCGAAAATAAATAATTAACACTCATGCCGTGTCCGAATATTAAGCACAGTAGAAAGCCAAGATAAGTCAATACTGTGACAAAAAATATTAAATGGGAAATTGTTTGTATGTTTTGTTTTTATTTTAATATATTTGTATTTGCCCTCTGTTGTTTGTGTGAAATGCACGTGTAGTAAAATATCAGTTTGTGTCTCCTCCATTTTTTTTTTTTAAACCACTGTTCCATGCTGGTTTTATCAGTTCTTATTGATCTTCAAAGAAGCATTTGATGAGTCTCTGTATTGATGATGCTTGTTGGCACACCATGTGATCTGCAACCCTTTCTCATAACCCTGCTTGTGTCTTGATGCTCCTCCCTCTGTCCCTCGCTCTTCCTCTTGCTATTGTCTGTTATTGTGAGGTTCAGGGGACGGGCCTGGCTGAATAGCTGTTGTTTAGTCTGTACCAAAGAACTGTTGTCTCCTTTTAGGGTTCTTAGGAGACAAGCACCAAACCTTTCTGCTAAACTCTGGCAGATTTTGTCTTGTCAAGACCATGGACCAACTCTTCTAACTTTTGTTGGTTGTTATCAGCCTCCAAAG
The DNA here is from genome assembly GCF_027579695.1 of Neoarius graeffei. Lineage (NCBI taxonomy): Eukaryota > Metazoa > Chordata > Actinopteri > Siluriformes > Ariidae > Neoarius > Neoarius graeffei. The sequence goes on along the minus strand of NC_083582.1, from coordinate 57,518,482 downwards.
ATGACTTTATTATTATTATTATTATTATTATTTAATTCTTGCTTGCTGCTTGTTTGAGTGGGTGAGAGAATGAGTGAAAATTGATGAGTGGGCGCACACTCATGAGCAAGACTCCTAGCACATTGCTTATTTCTGTAAGACCGATTGACAGTCATGTGCAGGAACATGCTCGCTGTGGCATTTACAGCCGTATAAACCATTTGTCATCGTCATTACTGTCATTTTCTCATGCTTGAGTGTACATGAAGTTCAAAACTAACTGCATTTGCAATATAAATCGTCATAGTTTCTTGGAAAAACCGTGATTTGTAAAATCCGAGGAATCAAGTTTATTTTAAGATTAATTAAGAAGTATCTGTGCTCATCAAAGCAGATTTGCCATTTAAGATTTTTTAAAAATCTAGTAAAAAAAAAAAATTTAATTATGAAGATTTTATGAAATTTTAATTAATATTTGAATAAACATTGTAAAACTGGCACTGTCAGATTCTGAAGTATAATTCAACTCCACTAAATGGTTAATGAACAAGAAGTTTTCATTTTTCCACTCTAAATATGATTATATATGTTACAAATTTATGACCATTCGAATCAGTGGAAATAAATAATGAATCACAGTTATCAGGCTGCATAATCTTTGCTTTTCTGAGCTATAAGTGTGTTGCTTAGACAGCAGAGGGTGCAGTCATGTAAAATAGTGGGAATGTACGTGACTTCGCCCTAGGCTGAAGTAGCCCAGCTCTAATCACACACAAAAAGCAGGTTAAAAATAGGAAAGGGGTGTTGTGTGAGTGATTGTACAAATAGCTCCAACTTCTTATCTCTTTTTACACACTGCTGAAAGCTAAAGAAAATGGAAGGAGTCCAACTGTTCATAAAAGTTTAAAAGACCTGTTTATTATTCGCTATTATTTAGATTTTTAATCAAAGGAATATTTTAGTTAATAGGCCATTTTATTTTTTTCACGGTCCAAATCCTGTGCTCTGATTGGCTGGCGAGTGGGTCTGTATCCTATGGTACAGACCCCGGTTACGGACCTCTGGCGACTCGCTCGTTCACAACAACAACAAATGTAGTAGCATTTTTTTTTTTTGTCAACATTGATCTTTTTTTTTTAATAAGATTTATTTATAAGATTATCAAAAATCTCATAAATTTTTTCCAGCATTTCTCAGGAAAATAGCATTAATTTTACAGCATGGATAGCGATAACAACAGTCTTCACAGCGAAAGTGAGTTTTACTACCCTGAGGAAGACAAAATAAAATAAAACATTTCAGGAGAAAGCTAAAAACCTGTAACTTGCTAACACGGAGCAAAAACATGGCTGAATCCTGAATGACTCAATTTTGTATAAATAGGGGACTACATAGGCGGCAAAATGTAGTTTGTTTCCTGCCATGGAAGTGCACTTGTATACCGAGGAGGAAGCAATTTTCATTACAGCCGTGAATGAGGATTCAAAATGGCGACTCGGCTCGGTTTTCCCTTCCGGGCGCTCTCGTTTTCTGTTAGAATCTGGGAAAGAAAAAAATTAATATATTATTTACCAGCTTAAGGTCGGTCCGTGTGGTGAAATACTGTCACCTCGGCCTTGAATACTGACCTCGACCCAGAGGGCCTTGGTCAGTATTTTCAAGACGTCGGTCACGGCATTTCACGATACGGACCTCCCAGCTGGTAAATAAATAAATAAATTAATTAATTAATTAAAAAAAAAAAAGATATATATAATATAATTTTTTTTTTTTTTTTACTCCAGCCTTTACAAATGTGGGCAAATATTGTTGGTTATTATGAAAATGAAACATGGTCATTTTTTTTTTTTTAAACAAGGAATATTCAAGTTGATAAAGAATAGGAAAATTAATGTTGCAATTTTTTTAATGTTAAAATTTTCATTATAATATTTTTTCAGAAATATCATGGTAAAATTGAATCGTGAACCCAGTATTGTGAATTGGGTGAATCATTACATGCCTATTGAAATATAATTCGTCAGTGGTTTTACTGGCAGTTTGTTTGCAAATTAGTCATGATGCATATTGTATAAGGTAGAAACGTCTTCAAGCATAATATTTTTGCCGTATCGCCCACACTAACCTTGATGTCCTGTTTGGCTTTGTGTAAATCCACTGCTGTGTGTGAGGGAGCAAGAGAGAGAGGTATTTCTGAGCTTCCTGTGGCAGCATGTTTGAGCAGCATGACTCTGCCACCTTTTGCATAAATCCTGCGTCAACAACCATGCCACTTCGGATACCACTAGCATCGTTGCCAAATGGAGACGTGCACTGACCTACTAATTGGCTACAACCAATGGCACAGCAGGAATTTGTTCATTAGCCTGGGGGATTAGGTCATCCAGAGCCATCTGCATGTACTGCTATCTGGTCAGAGGGACACATGGAGGCTTAACAAGTTGCTTTGGCCATGTATAGCATATGGACTGTTGTGCCTTTACGTTTTCTGTAGCCCCGATGACTTGGAACTTATAGTTTGTGCTTTGTAGGTACTATAGAAGAGAATGTTTTGAACACTTTTTCAGGAAAACCCTATGTTGTCGTGTGTTTTTCATATGATGTAAACGCTTTTTGTTTTACAGCTTATCTGCCTGTGTGACCTTTCTAGCTTCTGTACTGTGTGTCGAGTTGTGATTGGGTCAGTTGTGTGCTGTGCTGTTGCTAATGGCTCATAAAAGCCGACCAAACTCGGCCTGAGGATAGGCCAAGGCAACTTGAAAGGCCAAGGTAAAGGTCAGAGAGGTCATGATTAGGGTGTTGGTCCCAGCTGCTGCTAAAAGCTGTTCCCAGCTGCTTTCAAATTAATCAGCATTCATAAGCAAAACGTATAACAATTGCCAACAAGCTCCACTGTTTTATACGTGAAAAAGTCCGACCCAGTCTTAGGGATACGAGTCAGTTGTAACGATCCATGCAGCTTTGGTGCAGATGTATCATTTCAGGCAAAATACTAATGTCAGAAAATTGTATACATGAACAGAGACGTGATTACATAAGGTAACATTTGTCTCTGCGGTCCTGAGAACTGACCATGTCAGTGGTGGTTGATTTAATGTCAGTAACTTGCATACACACACTGAACTGATTTAATGAAAGCACATTTTTACAAAGCAGAGTTTGGAGGAGAATGTGGGACATGGAAAGAATGAAAGAGAACAGTGTTTGGACCCGGAGTTCAGTCTTTCATTGATGAATTAATGGAGTGAAAAGCAAAGCCAATAAGAGAGGAATTTATAGCCGTCCTGGGACAAACCTCATGCTGTAGTGGATTTAGGACAAGAGTTAAAGGAACAGTCCACCATACTTCCATAATGAAATATGCTCTTATCTGAATTGAGACGAGCTGCTCCGTACCTCTCCGAGCTTTGCGCGACCTCCCAGTCAGTCAGACACGCTGTCACTCCTGTTAGCAATGTAGCTAGGCTCAGCATGGCCAATGGTATTTTTTGGGGCTGTAGTTAGATGCGACCAAACTCTTCCGCGTTTTTCCTGTTTACATAGGTTTATATGACCAGTGATATGAAACAAGTTCAGTTACACAAATTGAAACGTAGCGATTTTCTATGCTATGAGCTCCGCATCAATGCGCTGCCGAAGCACGCAGAAGGTGTTAGTACGCCTGTCATTATAGTGCGGACTTTCCATAGCATAGAAAATCGCTACGTTTCAATTTGTGTAACTGAACTTGTTTCATGTCACTGGTCATATAAACCTATGTAAACAGGAAAAACGCGGAAGAGTTTGGTCGCATCTAACTACAGCCCCAAAAAATACCATTGGCCATACTGAGCCTAGCTACATTGCTAACAGGAGTGACAGCGCGTCTGACTGACTGGGAGGTCACGCAAAGCTCGGAGAGGTACGGAGCAGCTCGTCTCAATTCAGATAAGAGCATATTTCATTATGGAAGTACGGTGGACTGTTCCTTTAAAGCTGGCAGGTGGGAACCCAAACATGCACACAGACGTGTGATGTAAAACTGAGCTCCTGCCTCAGTCAATGTACAGTTCTAGTCTCCTTTTTACCAGCCATGTAGCTGTGGGGATCCTTCAGGGTCTGTAAAACTGTGTGTATACACAAAAAAAACCTCCACCTGATATTGCAGTGATGCTTGCACGGTATCTTGATAAGCTGCATAGTTATTATAGTTGTTTATTTGAATGTAATAGATAACGTAATTGATTTGGTCATTTAAATGAACTTGAATAAGCAAGTATATTACTGTCAGGGCCAATGTAATGCCAATTTTAATCAAAATTAGGTGCTTTTAATATTATACAAGACATTCAAGATGTGCATTTTAACTGGCTTGGGTGTGTGTGTGTGTGTGCGCGCGCAGTTTAAGAACGAAATAAAAAAAAAAACTTTTGTAACTGCCAGAAATAAATATGATTTGCCGAAAAGTTCTAGGATAATGCTTAATGGGTTATTAGTGGACTCTGTCAATCATCTTATTACTGGTATTTTCATGCCTCACATCTGCCAGAGCAGAAAGCGTGTGCGTGCATATTTGGTTTCATCTGTGGTTTGGGATGCATAGCAAAGGCCTGAAAGGTTAATTGTATGTCAGTCAGCCAGAGTGAGTGTGCTTAAACTCACCGAAGTGTGAAATGGAGCTCTGTAAGCTGGACTGACTGCTACTACATCACACTTGTCCAAGTACCGCCTGCATTTTAAAATGTCCTTACAGGTCGGCTTTATGCTGGTTTTTATACATGCACTTCTATATTGGTGAATCTCAAAATTTAGAATATCGTGAAAAAGTTCAATATTTTCCAGCAGTTATTACATCATCGGGCCGACAGGCGATAAGCTTTTGCAATCATGGGTTGTCCCGCATCTCTCCAGCGTCGTCAGTGTTTCACGAAAATCGCTTCTCTGGATTCTTCACCGATTTTTATTCGTTTTGGCAGGAAGGTGGGTCTGCTTGGGGTGCATATAGACCCCTTTCACATGACGTCACCGCGCCGCGAGATTTTGTTAGGCGCCATATTGGAAGACCAAGTACATGCACTCACACAATATAAAACACAGTACGAGCGAGAGTAAAGTGACACGATGACTGATAATTCTGGTTATGTGAGTACATTACCAGCTGCAGAAAGGGCACGGTATGTGGAGAAACTGGCTGTGATTGATGGGTTTGACCCATATGATAAGACTCGGGGCAAGGGAGAATGGAAACATAAGGAGGACCTGACACCAATTCTGCCATCTGTTTGCTACCCAGACATTGTAAACTATTTGTCGTTTACACCCAGTGCCTACACTCAGTGTTCGAACTATGCCGATATTTTCGGGGGGGCCCCTTTATTTCCCTTGGGGGGGGGGGGGGGGGGGGGGCGCTTGCGCTTGTCTCGGAGCACGGATCTCCAAACATATGTGAAGCCTATCTTGCGCACATATCACGCGGACTCCACACCTCCACACGCATCGCGTCTGAAGTCATAACTCATCAGGGGAAATCGTGTCCACATTGGCATGTTCAAAAAACAACCTTGCGTCAACAATGATACCACACGCAAGAAAAAAAAAAACATTCAGGCTACTCAACAACCAACCTGGCAGCAGCGAGCAAGCCCCAAACCATCCTTTATTATTATTATTTATTATTATTATTATTAAAAAATTATAGAGGTCTGGGAGGCTTGCTCCTCATACAGTTATCAACTTGGGGCCAATTTAGCATGTTTTAAATGTGAATTTATTGCGTTTGCTTACCTCAAAGTGTCCGCAGATCATGCACAGACTTATCCATTATATCCACAGTTTTTTGCCAAGTCTCACACAGGTTTCTTTCAAGTCTACTGTTGGGCCAATAAATCATAAATAAAACAGCTCAGATTTGTTTAAGTCGTTTGCCACTCCACTTTATTCTCATGGGTTCACATACCGCTGCCGTTAATTCCCCCAATCACGAGTTTGTTGGTCTTCCAAAATGGCGCAGGGTCTGTTTACTTCCGGTTTCGGGTGACGTCAGTGAAAGGGGTCTATAGATGGCTTCTACCCAAATTTGCATAATTGCAATTAATAATGAAGGTATGGAGTAATTAAGCCCTAACAAGCACTTTCCACACACAGAATCAAAATCGGTGAAGAAGCTTTCTGGCATGAAGGTAGGGGTACCGAGGGTGCATATAACTTCTACTCAGATTTGCTTAATTATGTTTATTAATGAAGTTATGGACTAATTAATCCTGAATGAGCAGTTCAACAAAAACAGCTTATTGTCGTCAATTCCTCACCATTTTGGATTCTTTCTGGCAAATAGGTAGGTATTCCTAGGCCCTGTCCACACGGCAACGGATTCAGGTGACTCCGATACAATTGCTTATCGTTTAGGCCTGGCGTCCACATGGCACCGGCGTTTTGGGTGCCCAAAACGCAATCTTTTTGAGAACGGGTTCCAGAGTGGAAAGATCTGGCAACGTTGCCGTTGTGAAGTCGTCTGGATGAGTAAAACGGATTTGTTTACGATGACGTCACAACCACATGACTGTGAGTGCTTCACGCCGGGTAGAAGTGTAACGAATATCACCAGGAAAAAGCCTTACAGAGCACTAGTGAGAGTGAAACACGAGCTTAGATATTATTATTATTATTATTATTATTATTATTATTATTATGTTCAGTGTTAGTTCACAGTAGTAATGCAAGAAGCAGAATAGTGACAGTAATAGTGAAGCAAAAACATGCAATTGTACAAACACTGCAGCTCTACAGCAAAATATTCATTTATGAAATGGTCTGATTCTTAACACCAGTAGTGCCAATGATCTTCTCATTGCGATGCGAGTTGTCAACAAATCCTATAACTTGGTTCATGAAACGCGCTTACAAAATATTTTCACTGTGAATATTTGTGTAATGGTGCAAAGTGAGAGAGAGAGAGAGAGAGAGAGAGAGTCAATCCCGCCAGCAAAAATAGAGAAAAAAAGAGCAATCTCACCTCTTCAGATGTGGGTTTAAGTCCTACAATACATTCCTCAAAAAGGGCGTAGAGGAGCAAATTAATCATTATTTAATTAGCATTCAATTTATTCCGGACCATTAAAGACACCGCCTTCCGCATAGAATCATAGGTCATCCTTGCCGCCATTTTGGAGAGGTCAAAGCGGAGAATAAAGATTAGCTGCGTTTAACTGTACCAACAGGTTTGCCATCCAAACGAGATCACATGGGATTACCTTTCACAGGTGAGACTGGAAAAATACTTTTCATTGTATTTGGTCATTATAATGTAATTTTACAAACAGATTTTCCTGACTTTGTGGCTAATATGCATCCTTACTTCTTCTATTGTTCTGGTGTCTCCGAAGGGACCGTCTTACAGCGTCCCTAGAGGTGTGGCATGTGTATTGCATCGTTTTCAGCAAGCATTGCGTTGCCATACGGACCTGATATTTTACTGATTGTTGCCCATTTGGACGCGATATATTTTTAAATAACATCTCGTTGCCGTTGTCGTGTGGATGTAGCCCTAGGGTGGGTGGGCGTGTGTGTTAATCTATGTAATGGATGGGTGGATGTATGGGTGGATGAATGGATGGTGGCCCACTTTAGATCATGTCTTCTGGACTAGATGGGGCTGGAGTGAGCTACACAGTCATTGATGGTCTCGTTTAGGAAAGTGATGTAAAATATTCTAGACTCATTACATGTAAACTAGAATGTCTCATCTCATTATCTCTAGCCGCTTTATCCTGTTCTACAGGGTCGCAGGCAAGCTGGAGCCTATCCCAGCTGACTACGGGCGAAAGGCAGGGTACACCCTGGACAACTCGCCAGGTCATCACAGGGCTGACACTGAGGCTACATCCACACGACAACGGCAACGAGATGTTATTTAAAAATATATCGCGTCCAAATGGGCAACAATCAGTAAAATATCAGGTCCATATGGCAACGCAACGCTTGCTGAAAACGATGCAGTACACATGCCACACCTCTAGGGGCGCTGTAAGACGGTCCCTTCGGAGACACCAGAACAATAGAAGAAGTAACGACACATGCGCATAAACTATTATGCGCGAGACTTCATATTAGCCACAAAGTCAGGAAAATCTGTTTGTAAAATTACATTATAATGACCAAATACAATGAAAAGTATTTTTCCAGTCTCACCTGTGAAAGGTAATCCCATGTGATCTCGTTTGGACAGAAAACCTGTTGGTACAGTTAAACGCAGCTAATCTTTATTCTCCGCTTTGACCTCTCCAAAATGGCGGCGAGGATGACCTATGATTCTACACAGAAGGCGGCGTCTTCAATGGTCCGGAATAAAGTGAATGATACACGTTGATGGAATTAATTTGTTGTTTCTCACCTGTGAAAGGTAATCCCATATGATCTCGTTTGGACAGTAAACCTGTTGGTACAGTTAAACGCAGCTAATCTTTATTCTCCGCTTTGACCTATCCAATATGGCGGCGAGGATGACGTATGATTCTACGCGTAAGGCGGCGTCTTTAATGGTCCGGAATAAATTGGATTAATTTGCTCCTCTACGCCCTTTTTAAGGAATGCATATGCATTGTCAGACTTAAATCAACATCTGAAGAGGTGAGATCGCTCCTTTTTTCCCCTATTTTTGCTGGTGGGATTGCACCATTACACAATAAATATTCACAGTGAAAATATTTTGTAAGCGCGTTTCATGAACCAAGTTATAGGATTTGTTGACAACTTGCATCGCAATGAGAAGATCATTGGCACTATTGGTGTTAAGAATCAGACCATTTCATAAATGAATATTTTGCTGTAGAGCTGCAGTGTTTGTACAATTGCATGTTTTTGCTTCACTATTACTGTCACTATTCTGCTTCTTGCATTACTACTGTGAACTAACACTGAACATAATAATAATAATAATAATATCCAAGCTCGTGTTTCACTCTCACTAGTGCTCTGTAAGGCTTTTTCCTGGTGATATTCGTTACACTTCTACCCGGCGTGAAGCACTCACAGTCATGTGGTTGTGACGTCATCGTAAACAAATCCGTTCTACTCATCCAGACGACTTCACAACGGCAACGTTGTCAGATCTTTCCACTCTGGAACCTGTTCTCAAAAAGATTGAGTTTTGGGCACCCAAAACACCGGTGCCGTGTGGACGCCAGGCCTAAACGATAAGCAATTGTATCGGATTCACCTGAATCCGTTGCCGTGTGGACAGGGCCATAGACACAGACAACCATTCACACTCACATTGACACCTACGGTCAATTTAGAGCCACCAGTTAACCTAACCTGCATGTCTTTGGACTGTGGGGGAAACCGGAGCACCCGGAGGAAACCCACGTGGACACGGGGAGAACATGCAAACTCCACACAGAAAGGCCCTCGCCGGCCATGGGGCTCGAACCCGGACCTTCTTGCTGTGAGGCGACAGCGCTAACCACTACACCACCGTGCCGCCTAAACTAGAATGTTTCAAGCATTTTTTTATTTTTTTTTTAAATTTTGATGATTATGGCCGACAGTGCAAAAAAACCCCCCTTAAAATAGAATATTTCATTTTGAGTTTGAGTAAAACAGTATAAATACGACGTATCTCTTGGCTTAGTTCAGTACACACAATCACAATCATGGGGAAGTTTCCAGCTGTGCAAACGTTGGTAGATTTAGATGTTTTAGAGAAGATCCTAAATGAATCTAATACTGCAAACCAAACAGTATGGGCTGTCAATTGCTGTAACTCGTCTACATGGAAAAACAGCACAACATGTCAAATTTAAAATCAACAAAGTCAGCATTTAAGGAATTTTTCTGGATCTGTTTGAGACGGTGAGAGAGCTTTATGTCATTAGTAGCTACCTTGGGTTCTGGGTGGGGATAAACCGTTATCAGTGAATGCTCTCTTAATCATAGACAGAATTTGATGCAGGCCTCAGAATTCATGGTAGCCAACAGTGTTTCCAAAGGCATTGTAAAACAAAGCTGATGGGGCAGTAAATACTAGGGGGTATCAAAAAATTAGAATGTCATGAAAAAGGTTTTTTTTTTTTTTTTTTTTTTTTGTAATTTAATTCAAAAAGGTAAACTTTCATTCCACAAAGTGAATTATTCCAAGCCTTTTCTTGTTTTAATTTTGATGATTATGGCTTTTAGCTCATGAAAATCAGAAATCCAGTATCTCCAATTATAAGAATATTTCATTTCGAGTAAAATAGTATAAATACCATGTGTGTCTCGGTCTAGTTCAGTACATGCAACCACAATGCCAAAGACTGCTGACTTGACAGTTGTCCACAAGATGATCATCGACAACCTCAAGAAGGAGGGTAAGCCACAGAAGGTCATTGCTGAAAAGGCTGGCTGGAAAAGGTGCACAAGCAGCAGGGATGACTGCAGTCTTGAGAGGATTGTCAAGAAAAGTCGATTCAAGAACTTGGGAGAGCTTCACAAGGAGGCTGGTGTCAGTGCATCAAGAGCCACCACACAGATGTCTTCAGGAAAGGGGCTACAACTGTCACATTCCTAATATCAAGCCACTCCTGAACCAGAGAACGTCAGAAGTGTCTTACCTGGGTGAAGGAGAGAAAGAACTGGACTGTTGCTCAGTGGTCCGAGGTCCTCTTTTCATATGAAAAGTAAATTTTGCATTTCATTTGGGAATCAAGGCCCTATAGTCGAGAGGAAGAGTGGAGAGGCACAGAATCCAAGGTGTTTGAAGTCCAGTGTGAAGTTTCCGCAGTCTGTGATGATTTGGCCTGTCAGGTCATAGGCTGGTGTTGGCCCTGTGTTTTTATCAAATCCAAAGTGAACGCAGCCATCCACCAGGAGACTGTAGAGCACTTCATGCTTCCATCTGCTGACCAGCTTTATGGAGATGCACATTTCCTTTTCCAGGAGGACTTGGCACCTGCCCACAGTGCCAAAGCTACAACTGCATGGGTTGCTGGCCATATTACTGTGCTTGATTTGGCCAGACAACTCGCCTGACCTGAACCCCAGAGAGAATCTATGGGATATTGTCAGGAGGAAGATGAGAAACAGCCGACCCAAGAATACAGACGAGCTGAAGGACGCTATCAAAGCAACCTGGGTTTCAGTAACACCTTAGCAGTGCTACAGGCTGATCGCCTTCATGACGCACCGCATTGATGCAGTAATTCGTGGTAAAGGAGTCCCAACCAAGTACTGAGTGTATAAATGAAGATACTTTTCAGAAGTTGGACTTTTCTGTATTGTAAATCCTTTTTTTGATTTGATCTTAGAAAATATTTTAAGAGTTTGAAATACTGGATTTCTGATTTTCATGAGCTATAAGCCATAATCAAAATTAAAACAAAAAAGGCTTCAAATATTTCACTTCGTGTAATGAATATACTAAAGTTTGCCTTTTTGAATTAAATTAGAATTTTCATCTCATCTCATTATCTGTAGCCGCTTTATCCTGTTCTACAGGGTCGCAGGCAAGCTGGAGCCTATCCCAGCTGACAACGGGTGAAAGGCGGGGTACACCCTGGACAAGTCGCCAGGTCATCACAGGGCTGACACATAGACACAGACAACCATTCACACTCACATTCACACCTACGGTCAATTTAGAGTCACCAGTTAACCTAACCTGCATGTCTTTGGACTGTGGGGGAAACCGGAGCACCCGGAGGAAACCCACGGGGAGAACATGCAAACTCCACACAGAAAGGCCCTCGCCGGCCACGGGGCTCGAACCCGGACCTTCTTGCTGTGAGGTGACAGCGCTAACCACTACACCACCGTGCCGCCCCTAAATTAGAATTTTTTCCATGATATTTAAATTTTTTGAGATGCATTAGTAGATGTCATAATGTGTAGTACAGATTTGAAGTTGTAGCACCCAAGATTCTGGAGGTCAGAGTGGGATCACGTGACTGGGGCAGATTTTTGAAGGCTGCTCTGTGTGTGTGTGTGTGTGTGTGTGTGTGTGTGTGTGTGAGAGAGAGAGAGATGCTACCAACATAAGTTTGAGTCGATGCACCTTTCCTGCAGGCATTTGTGTGGAAATGTAGGTTAAGCTGGTCATCTATTTTAAACTCATGGTCATTGTATCTCGCTCACTTGCTCTCACGCTAACTTGCTGTTTCTCATGGAAGGACAAGGAATATCCTTTTTTTGTGTGTGTACAATTTTTCACTTTTCTATTTTAATATTTTTATATATGTGTAGACCTCTAGTGGTCATTTAGTGTCATTGCACCCAGCGCTGTAATGTTGCTGATAGCTGATTGTGTTCATCACGAGCAACGTTTTAGCAATCAATTTCTGAAGGAAAAAGAGAAACCGAGATTAATTATTTTTGATTATGATTTGTTGGTAGAGATGGTTACAGAACTGGAGACACGTCAGTGTGATTTCATGATGTGGATATGTGTTGTAAAGCTCCCATACTAAATGAGTGTGTGTGTGAGAGAGGGAGAAAAAGGCTTTGTGTGTGTGAGTGAGAGAGAGAGAGAGAGGGAGAAAAAGGCTGTGTGTGTGTGTGTTGGAAAGCATGTTCCTCAATAGTTTTACTTCACTGATTCATTTTTTTATGGCACCCTGGGGGAAGCCTAATGCTCTCATTATGACTGCATTGTTGTGGCTTGGTGGTTGGGAACCTCTGATCTGAGTGACTCAAAGGAAGGGTTAGAATGCGGGTGTTTTTTAATGCTTTTTAGGGTTTTGAACCTAACCATACGCAGGATGTGATGGAAGCAGATGGTTGAATGGATAATAACCCAATACATTTTTTTCCCCCACCCAGTGTGAGCACGAGTGTGACTTGGCAGTAATTTGATATGATCAGTTTTGTCCAATATCACTTTCTTTTCCAGTGTGAATATGTATTTGTGCATGTGTAGAAGTGAGCCAAGGCAGAGGAGCATGTGAGAAATGTTTGGCCACCGAGGACCTCATTAGCACCAGCTAATCCAAAACCTCTTTGTCACCAGTGTTCTCATTTAAATCCCAAAACAAATTAATAATTACACTTGTGTGTTAACACACACGTGTACACACATACATACATACATACATACATACATACATATATAATACACACACACACACACACACACACACACACACACACAGGTAGTCGTCGACTTACGACTGCGTTTGGTTACGACTGACCGGTCGTAAACCGATCTGGTCGTAAGTCGGCCTATGTTAAATGAATGTAAGTATATTGTGATGTGTAATGATATTGTAATCATCTTAAAGTTTTATTTTATCAACATTTTCTTATTGCATTACCTTGGCTCATTATTTGGTTTAAGTCAAACACTGCATACTACACTGCATACAGTACAATTCGTTTAATATGTGCGAAACAAAAAATACGAAATACAGGTGTGAAAAATAGAAAACATTTTAGTTTGAAACATAGCAAAATACAAAACTTAGTGACCGCTGGCATCACTGGTGCTTGGCTGTGGGTCGTCTACGTCATCAGCTGTTGCAGCGCTCGGGCTGGCGGGAGGATTTGCTCGTTTCATAAACCAGGAGCTGGGGCGGAAACCGTATGACGGAGCGCGAGAGAGACTGCACATGTGTCTGGAGCTGGGGCGGAAACTGTTGTACGCGGCGAGAAGTGCTGCCGGGAGCTGGGGCGGAAACTGTCGTACGCTCAGCTGGGAAACACTTGCCAGTCATAACCAGACGGTTGTAAAGTCGATCGGTCGCAAGTTGCATAGGTCGTAAGTCGACGACTACCTGTGTGTGTGTATATAATATTAAATAAATAAATAAATAAATATATATAATATATAAATATAAAAGTGTGTGAGACTCTGTTTAGAAGTTTCATGTTTTGCATCTTTATTGGTTGCTGAACTTTATGGCAAATTACATTGTCTAAAAGTACAGCTAATCATAGTCAGGATATGTCGAATGTTTTGTCGTCTAAACATTTCTGTGTGGAATATTGTGCCCATTTTTTATTTTATTTATTTGGCAATAATACAGTACATAAAAATGATGAGCGTAACAAAATAATCCAAAATAAATACGAGTATAAAAAAATACATAAAATACAAAATACTGCAGATATTGCCGGGGATAACACAAAGTTAAAAACTTATTTCCATTGTGGTCCCCATAATACAAGATGTGACATGAAGTAGAAATATAAACCTAATACTAATAAAAATATACGAAAATTAATAAATCATTCTTCTCAATAGTCATAACATTATACATATAAGACTTACATTTTTCTTAAAACTTAACAAAGATTGATTAAAGTAGAAGGAAGACTATTCCATAACTGAGCACCAGTGATGCAAAATGAAAACACACCAAAATGAGGAATGACAAGGAATGTTGACTAGAATGAGTGTTATGAGAGTGTCTTCTTGACATGGAAAGAAATTGGTCAGAAAGGTACTTGGGAGACATCCCATCAAGCACTCAGTACATATGATTTTAGTTTTAATTGTTCTACTCCGTATCAGATAAGGAGCCACCCTAAGATTTTGAAGTGTTCAGTAAATAATGATCTTGGATGTAAATTTAGAGTAAAACGAACCAATTTATTCTGAGAAATATGCATTTTTGTTTGTTTTCTTAGTCAAACTTGAGTACCAAAAAGAGCAGGCATAATCATAATGACATTGTACCAGTGCTGATGTTAACAGTTTCTTGGTTCTTAAATCTAAAAATTTAGATTTTCAATATAAAAATTTTAATCTGGCATATACCTTACTCCGTACCTTTTTGGCCATTGCCTCCTTGGTCCAACTCTGCAGCTAAATATTTAACCTTCGAGTAATATTTGATTTCAATACCTTTTAGAATTAGAATGCCTTTATTGTCACTATACACATGTACAGTGAGATTAAAAGCAACTCCAATCACAGTGCAAACAGCATAAAAATATGCAATATAAACACAACAAAGAATATAGTGCGGCAAAAAAAAAAAATTACACACAATGTCCAAATTTGAATTTTTCTTCAAGTTACTTTTGGAGCCAAACAGTATAGATTCAGTTTTTCCAAGATGTAAAGATAACCTGTTATCCACTAGCCAATCACTAACAGATGGTAATTCTTCACTAAGTTGATTTTGTAAAGTGACTAAATTCTGACCGGGTATTAACAAGGCAGAATCATCAGCATACAACAATTAACTTAGATTTCACAGCCCTTTCCATATCGTTAACATGCATCAAGAACAATAAGGGCCGAAGGATTGATCCTTGCGGCGCTGCACGTGTGATGTTTTCAAGATTAGATTTAACGCCTGAAAGATCAAGTTGTTTACAATTTAATAAATATGACTTGAACCAATTTACAGCAGTGTCAGACAAACCCATACACCTCGTTTACATCATCGCCTGTATAAAGAATGAACACTGCATCATCTCTCAAAAGTGAAGCCACCTCGGGTCTTGTGCCCTTGCTGGCTGGTTGCAGTGCAGTTAGCCCCGCCCATCCCCTTGAGGTTCATTGACAAAATGGCCTCCCCTACCATGGTGCGTGTGTATGCTTCTGTGCATTATTTTAATCTGAGCATGGAATGCAATACCAGTCACTGTGATTTAACACGCTGTCACTCCAGGGCCAGGCAGCACTCTCACTTCCACTTCCTGTTCTGTCGTGTGTGTTTGCTGGAACAGGGAGTAACGTACATACAGAAACTCACACTGGTGCAGTGTTGCTGGAGGATTAAGTGTGACTGGAAAATAGACAAGCAGCCAGACAGAAGAGTAGAATAACAGAGCAGAGGGCAGCCAGAGTGCAGCGTTCATTCATCACTTGACTATGCTCAACTTGAACAACTTTCTCCGAGAGCAGGAGGATGATGTATTTGTCTGCAGTACAGGGCAAATGGTAAGAGAAGAGGCTGTTACTATATTGTTTATAAATGGGAAGTTACATGTGAGTGACGGGGGGGATCCCCTATATTAAACGTCTTAAACTGTACTGCAGGAATGAAAAATGAGTTTTCAACCAGTTTGTTGTCGTGTCCTCTTGTTGCTCCAGAATTTCCCATTGTTCAGCTGAGTTGAGATCCAGCTGACTGTGAAGGCCAGAGCATATGATTTTATTTTTTTCAGTTTCAGTACTCCTCAAACTATTCATGAACCCCTTGCGTACTGTTGATGAGGGCATCCAGTACATTTACATCATCGCCTGTATGATGAACAGCGCATCACTTCTCAAAAGTGAAGCCACTTCAGGTCTCGTGCCCTTGCTGGCTGGTTGCAGTACAATTAGTCCCGCCTATCCCCTTGAGGTTCATTGACACAATAGCGCCCCCCCCGTCACTTTTCTCATGTAAACTCTTTCCATCTGCAGTGGTGCTTGAAAGTTTGTGAACCCTTTAGAATTGTCTATATTTCTGCATAAATGCGACCTCTAGGGCAAGCGAGGCGTGCATGCAGATGCCTCTGCAGGTGTTTCACTGCACGCCTCGCTTCTTTTAATGCTAACACAATTTAGAGGAGGCATATATCTGAGTACGCAGGGTTGTTGCGGCGTGCAGGGGGAAATATGGGCAGAGACTCACCCTGCGCGCACACTTCTTTTAATGCAATACATTAGAGAAAGCCCACAATATAGCCATTTACATTCTTACATAGGACAAATATGGCGTGTTGCGTGATGGTCTGGAGTCGAGGTGTGGTGGGTCGTGGGAGGGGAGGGGTGCTGGGGGCCCTGGGTCGTGGGCTGGTTAGCACGCAGGGCCTTCCCTCTGCCGTCTCATTGTGGTATATCTTGTGCGGGGGCGGGATGACACCGTGGTCATACTTGGGTGCCCAGGCAATCTGTATAATCAGTCAGTTAATCAAATTATCCCTATTCTTATTTCTCTTATTATTATCCTACATAAAGATAATAATACTCATTTCCTTTGAAACCCCCCTCCTCTGCGATCTAGCCTCCATCTCCCCGGTCCAACAGTAAGTCAGTACTACTCCTTTTATATATATATATATACAGGGTTCTCACCAGGATTTTTTTTTAGCGTAATGGGTTATGGCGAGGGAGCGTAGCGACCGAGCGGGGGGATGGTGCGGAGATTTTGAAAAATCATGCCCAAAATTGGCCATATTTGACGTTCCTGGAGGGGATAAATTGCATTTTTTATGTTGTATATCCTTGATGGAAAATTGTTACATCTTTGGATCTTGGCAATGTGTTACCTACTGTTGTATTTCACTGAACTACAAAGGGTGTTGTCAAAAGATATGTAAACTCAGACACAACCAAAGAGATAATGAATGTTTTATTGTATTAAGAAATTAAGAAATGCCTGAGCACATAAAAATAAAAAAAAAACAAATTGCATTTTCATTCAGGCATAACATACACCCAGCCCCCTTAATAAATAATTAATATATAATCTAAAACTATTAAATTTCTTGTTTAATAGAAAATTTACTATTCTAATTAAAATTACAAAATTTTATAATTCTTGTTTCCACAACGGGTCGATGCCCGATTTTCTCCTGTTTTGGTTCGCCGTCTTCTGTTAACACCACGGGAGTAACTTTGATTGTAACCACTGTTAATTCTCTGATTTAAAGCCACAAGGGCGATCACGTTTGGCACATTGGAGCTGAATCCCATGACTAAAATCATATCATTAACCTCATTCTCACCTGTGAATTTCCAGCCTCTGCTCGTCTTCCTCCATCTCCTCCTCTATCTCCAACAGCGGGCTCTCCCCCACTAGGCCTACCTCCATCCTCTGCCCGTTTATCTGCTACCTCCTTTCCTCTGCCTCCTATGTCCTTTCCTTCATCTCCTCCAACCTCTCTTGTGCCTGTCTCCTTATAGAAATATAACGATGGATGGCATGCAGGCAGATTACCAGTGTGTTAATGTTAGCCACAGTGGGATCCAGTAAATTAGCGCTAATCATCCGATACGTGCGCCCTGTCATATTGCTAAACCTGCTTACAAAGTAGACGTTTTCATTCATCAAAGGGCTTTGGGTTAAGTTTTCAAGCGTGATGGAAAACCTGTAGAAGTGGTGCACTTACATTTCTAACTGTGAAGAAAGAGCGAATGTCTCTTTTTTTGCGAGGGGGTCCGTCATCCATTGTCATTCACCGAAGTCCAGCTCAAGAGAAAGTTATCGCCAGGATCTCTCTCTCTCTCTCTCTCTCTCTCTCTCTCTCGGAACTGATTTCCAGGCATGGGTTTCCTAACAAACGTAGGCTGATTTTGACACCTTGAAAACTGCTCAAGTGCGCAGGAAAAAAAAAACTTTTGGCGATGGTGATGAACAACTGAAAACAACCGTTACGCTATATTAAAAATTTAGCGTAGCGGGGGGAAATTACCGTTGCGGTCTGAAATTTTAGCGTAGCGGGCCGCAACCATATAAAGCGCTGGCGAGAACCCTGATATATATATATATATATATATATATATATATATATATATACATACACACACACACACACACACACACACGGACATCTCCATATACACATTATTCCTCACTGTTAATTTTGGTTTTTCACTCAGTTTTAAATTCTGTGTTGTTTGAGTTCTGGTTTTTTGTGTAGTTGTATTGATTGTTTTGTATAATTGTATTCTATACCGATTAAAAAATTTTTAAATAAATAAATATGACCTAAAACATCATCAGATTTTCACACAAGTCCTAAAAGTATATAAAGAGAACCCAGTTAAACAAATGAAATGGAAATATTCTACTTGGTCATTTATTTATTGAGGAAAATGATCTAATAATATATATCTGAGTGGCAAAAGTATGTGAACCTTTGCTTTCAGTATCTGGTGTGACCCTCTTGTGCAGCAATAACTGCAACTAAACGTTACCGGTAACTGTTGATCAGTCCTGCACACCGGCTTGGAGGAATTTTAGCCCATTCCTCCGTACAGAACAGCTTCAACTCTGGGATGTTGGTGGGTTTCCTCACATGAACTGCTCGCTTCAGGTCCTTTCACATAATTTCGATTGGATGAAGGTCAGGACTTTGACTTGGCCATTCCAAAACATTAACTTCATTCTTCTTTAACCATTCTTTGGTAGAACAACTTGTGTGCTTAGGGTCGTTGTCTTGCTGCATGACCCACCTTCTCTTGAGATTCAGTTCATGGACAGATGTCCTGACATTTTCCTTTAGAATTCGCTGGTATAATTCAGGGGCGGCACGGTGGCGTAGTGGTTAGCGCTGTTGCCTCACAGCAAGAAGGTCCGGGTTCGAGCCCCGTGGTCGGCAAGGGCCTTTCTGTGTGGAGTTTGCATGTTCTCCCCATGTCTGCGTGGGTTTCCTCTGGGTGCTCTGGTTTCCCCCACAGTCCAAAGACATGCAGGTTAGGTTAACTGGTGACTCTAAATTGACCGTAGGTGTGAATGTGAGTGTGAATGGTTGTTTGTGTCTATGTGTCAGCCCTGTGATGACCTGGCGACTTGTCCAGGGTGTACCCCGCCTTTCGCCCGTAGTCAGCTGGGATAGGCTCCGGCTTGCCTGTGACCCTGTAGAACAGGATAAAGCGGCTAGAGATAAGGAGAGGAGATGAATTCAGAATTTATTGTTCCATCAATGATGGCAACCCGTCCTGGCCCAGATGCAGCAAAACAGGCCCAAACCATGATACTACCACCACCATGTTTCACAGATGGGATAAGGTTCTTATGCTGGAATGCAGTGTTTTCCTTTCTCCAAACATAACGCTTCTCATTTTAAACCAAAAAGTTCTATTTTGGTCTCATCCGTCCACAAAACATTTTTCCAATAGCCTTCTGGCTTGTGATCTTTAGCAAACTGCAGACAAGCAACAGTGTTCATTTTGCAGAGCAGTGGCTTTCTCCTTGCAACCCTGCCATGCACCCCATTGTTGTTCAGTGTTCTCCTGATGGTGGACTCATGAACATTAGCCAATGTGAGAGAGGCCTTCAGTTGCTTAGAAGTTACCCTGGGGTCCTTTGTGACCTCGCCGACTATTACACGCCTTGCTCTTGGAGTGATCTTTGTTGGTCAAGCACTCCTGGGGAGGGTAACAATGGTCTTGAATTTCCTCCATTTGTACACAATCTGTCTGACTGGATTGGTGGAGTCCAAACTCTTTAGAGATGGTTTTGTAACCTTTTCCAGCCTGATGGGCATCAACAATGCTTTTTCTGAGGTCCTCAGAAATCTCCTTTGTTCGTGCCATGATACACTTCCACAAACATGTTGTGAAGATCAGACTTTGATAGATCCCTGTTCTTTAAATAAAACAGGGTGCCCACTCACACCTGATTTCAATCAATGGGATGACAAACACCTGACTCTAATTTCACCTTCAAATTAACTGCTAATCCTAGAGGTTCACATACTTTTGCCACTCTCAGATATGTAATATTGGATCATTTTCCTCAATAAATAAATGACCAAGTATAATATTTTTGTCTCATTTGTTTAACTGGGTTCTCTTTATCTACTTTTAGTACTTGTGTGAAAATCTGATGATATTTTAGGTCATATTTATGCAGAAATGGGCGGCACGGTGGTGTAGTGGTTAGCGCTGTCGCCTCACAGCAAGAAGGTCCGGGTTCGAGCCCCGTGGCCGGCGAGGGCCTTTCTGTGCAGAGTTTGCATGTTCTCCCTGTGTCCGCGTGGGTTTCCTCTGGGTGCTCCGGTTTCCCCCACAGTCCAAAGACATGCAGGTTAGGTTAACTGGTGACTCTAAATTGACCGTAGGTGTGAATGTGAGTGTGAATGGTTGTCTGTGTCTATGTGTCAGCCCTGTGATGACCTGGCAACTTGTCCAGGGTGTACCCCGCCTTTCGCCCGTAGTCAGCTGGGATAGGCTCCAGCTTGCCTGCGACCCTGTAGAACAGGATAAAGCGGCTACAGATAATATGAGATTTATGCAGAAATATAGAAAATTCTAAAGGATTCATAAACTTTCAAGCACCACTGTACAGTGTCTAATTTGAGCAGTTAGTTTTCCTTCTGCTGATATCTGTACATTTTTAATTTTCCCCAGAAATCAGTTCTTAAAACGTTATTCTACTATAAAGAAAGAAGTCATGGATGCCCTTAGGAATGATGCGATTGATGTTTGTTTGTTTTCCCTGAAGAGCCCGGCTGTAGCCATCCAGCTAACTTCACCAGAGACGTTACCGTCATGTACCTGCTTCTTTGAACTTTTCTGGAAACGTGCACTCATACAAACTGTTAGCCATTTCGATTAAAAAATGATTGACCGTCAAATTTTAAAAGGAAAAGGCTAGTTTAATCGAGCTAACACGCACAGGCACCAAGATAGCAACATTATTTCAGTATTAACGACATTCATCCAGCCAGCTATCAATATTTGCACAGAACCCATTAGTTCGTCAGTGAACACATACACTAGCAATAATTTTAGGATGGATGTTATAAGCAGGTTTCTTTAAATATAGAAATTTTTAACTTACCGTGCACTGCTGACTGTAGTCTAAACCAGCAGCTTTTCCTGAAACCACAGTTAATCTGTTGCCAAATGGTCATGGCCATGTGATAAATGTCTCTATTAGATGCATCTGTATTAATGATAAATCTCCAGCTGAAACCATTTAAGCTCTCTGGATAGATGCAAGTTTGCTTTCCACCGTGAACACATTCTGCAATGCGCTGGAAAGGGGCGGGTCCACCAATAGATTGGGCTGTACCTCACTTGACCTCTCGTCTCTACTGCGCAAACTCCAGAAAGAGAGAGTCCTGTGCAGTAGAGGCTCTGGTTGAAAAACTGACCCCATGGCAGAGGTATTTTGGCTTCGTTTCTATAGAATAGGAGTGAGAGTGGGGCATGCCATCCATTTTTATTAGGGATCGACCGATATGTTTTTTTCAGGGCCGATACCGATTATTATGGAATTGGGATGCCGATAACCGATATGTGCAACCGATAAATATAAACATTATAATTCACATGAAATTAAACATGGCACACAGTGACACAGACCTTCATATCCATGAAATGTATGTTTAATTGTAAAATTGAACATGAAATTTTGTGCAGGGAGATGCCAGCAGCATTTGTACAATAAAGTCAAACATTAGTTAGAATAAAATGAGAAATAAAATAATAATAAAATAAATATTCACCAATAAAAAAAAATAAATCACTCCCTACTATATTACAGCTCACCATTTTCAGTGGAAAATAAATGAAAATACACTCTGGATTCTGGATAGAGAAAGTGAGAACGGAGTGTTAAAAGCTCTGGTTAAAAGGAGCGGCTGCTCCTTTAAGAGTATATCGCTTTCCGAATCAGAAGCGCTAGCGAGGAGAATCACTTGCGCAAGAATTATAAATACTAGTGGAGTACATTACAGCGCAATGTGAAGTAGCATAAGAACATTTAAGTCAAGAGTTTAATTGATGTATTTCGTTCATTACCGTTTATCCAAGCAAGTGTGCATCCACGACACAATTAATTACTGAGCCCACAACAAGTGTCCTGACAAGCTCCCTACAGTATTACACAGCCTACTAGCACCATATCACACCTGGCTTGTTTAAATGTTCAAATAGCGCTTTATAAAGTTACCTAACGTATACAAGTGCAGTGCGCTTTCTGAGCACGAGCCACGTCATGAAGTTTACTCATCACCATAACAAATAGCCAGTAGGCTTGCGCTAGCCTACAGAACACAAACAGTACGTTTTATTTCATCTTCCCTTGACCACCTCTCTGTATGGCTGTCATTCTACTGTTCGAGTAGAACTACTGACACATTCACAACGTTTCCAGACGGGGATTTAAAAATGACTGCAGTCTACGTTATGCTGGGGACTGCTTACTATGGACAACATTACATGTAGTTTCAGCGAGACTAGTTGGTTGTAGGCTAATTCAAGTGCTTCCTTCCGTAAGCTAAGTTTGCCTGGCTATACAGATGCAAATGGACAATTTTAACGAGTAGTAGATGAAAAATGTAAACATATAATGATCTTGTGCTTTTGCAACTTGTGTGTTTGTGACTTATTGCGGCAAAAGCAGCGTGTCCTTACCTTGAAGTGGGATCTGCTTCTGCCCGAGTGCCCGTACGGCCGCCTTGAAACAGTTCACAGCGTTTAGCTACGCGTTTTGATTGGCTGTATCCCTTGTGCCGCTTCTGCCCGAGTGCCCGTACCGCCGCCTTGAAACAGTTCACAGCATTTAGCTACACGTGTCGATTGGCTACATCTCTTGTGCCAAACAAATCAGATGTTGTGGTGGGCGGGACCGTGTTCTTGAACTCAGAGAGGCGAGTGCAGGAAAGGACGTGCAGTGACAGTCGCGTTAGGAACGAAATGGCTGCAAAAAGGCATGTTATCGGCATATCGGTGGAAATTATGGCCGATACCGATAACCCTAAAAATGCAGAATATCGGCCCGATATATCGGCCAGGCCGATTATCGGTCGACCCCTAATTTTTATCCTCCACTGGCTGAAAGGCCCGAAGGGGGATTATGTCATGGCGATGTCCGTCCGTCCCGGGAAGGGTACGTGCCTTCTGAAATCAGCTCCTCTCACAGGTTTTGGAGGAATTTAACGAAACTTGGCAGGATTCTTTGTTATATGTCGGTAATACACGTATTGCAATTTTGTTCAATTAAGTTGCATTTTACCAGAGTTATGGCCTTATAAAATAGTTGCCAGCAGGGGATATTGTGCTCTCCGAGCACTCTTGTTATACAGTCGATGGTTTACATGCACACTAATATTCCACTGCTATGCTGAATATGACAACACTGTGAATTTTGATAGAGATCATGTGTACAGCGTATACCGTTTGGATATCCCGAATTTGGCCTTATTCAGAATTTAGGATTTTCTAATTAAGACGTGGGATATGTTGATTTATTATTTGGGATTTATGAGTATTCTTTGGACATTAGCCACGTAAACAGCTTAGTGGGAGTATTGGCTTTTTCAGAATAAGAGCCAAAACCGGAATATTTATTGAACGTAAACGTAGTATCCTATCATCCTGGAAGAGATAACTCAGGATGGAAATAGTGACTGTTCAGAGTAATTTTGTGTTGACTTGCTTTCCTTTCAAGGGAACTGGGTGAACACACCGTGCCGGTAAAATTTTTCTTTTAATTTGTCACCCGTCTCCATGTTGTAAAATGGAAGTGAACCATAGAGTGCTCCTAAAAATAGTGTCTGTTCAGTGTACTTTATGTTCCTACTAAGAACCTTGTTCTTTGTTGTTTCGTGATTTAAGCCCTTGGACTGAAACCAACCAGTGTAAATCTTAACTTTTCTAGTACAGAAGCCTTCCAGAATATTTATTACACCAGTTCTGAAAGTAACTTCATGAAACCAATACCACAGGCCTGTACTGGATTAGAAATGCAAATGTCTTGTTTGCCTTGTTTCTCCTGATCCTTTTGCTTTCTGCTTGAGTGCAAATTAGCCGTTGAAGTAATAGATCTAGATATGACACAGGAACCTACAATCGCTTGTGTCAGTAGTTTCTTGGTGTAAAAAGCTGATTCACAGCGGTTTTCATGTCGTTTGCAGGCGGGAGTTCAGCTCGGTTATGAGTCAGCCTCCTGGAATCGAGATTTATTAACATGATCTCTGTGTCCAGCATGATGTTTCTGATGGAAGGAATTAAATGTCAGTCATCCATAGAAAAATGAGTGTGTCATCGTTCCAGGGTTAGTTAAGTATATCAGGAAGTACACGCTTCCTGCTAGATATCATCTTTAAATTAAACCAACGTGGTTCAGCCTGAAATGCTTTCGTGTTTGTATAGATAAGGTACATCACAGCCTTATGTACATCATGCTACTGTCTTCTACTTGGTGTTTTTCCTTCATTATCCATGCTTTTTCATGTGCACTCGCTGTCACACTCTCTCTCTCACTCGCGCGCGCACACACCCTTCTCAGCTGAACTCACCGAGAGGCATGACAAAGCAAGAAAATCAAAGCTTGGGTTCACTTTGTTTCAACTAATATGCTTTTTGCTGGTCTGAAATATTTGTTCCTTGTTATGTGGTCATTGTTATGTTGTCAGTGGAGCAGTGGCTCTTGTATGAAGCCTGTAAATGGGGCGGTGGAGCAGGTAGTGGTAGTGTCGCAGCTTCAGTGTCCCCAATGTGATCTTTTATTTATTTATTTTGAGGATAACCCCTTGAGATGTGGCATCTCATTTTCAAGGGGGTCCTTGCACTGGCGTCACCTCGAGGGTGATTTCCTGCCTCATGCCAAGTGTTTATAGCATCAACGAAGCTGACTTTATGTTCGGACAGTTAATGCTCTAGTCATGTCTGTTGTTGCCCAAATGAGGATGGGTTCCCTTTTGGGTCTGGTTCCTCTCGAGGTTTCTTCCTGATGTCGTCTGAGGGAGTTTTTCCTTGACACCATCGCCATAGGTGTGCTCATTGGGGATAGATTAGGGATAAAATTAGCTCATGTTTTAAGTCGTTCAAATTCTGTAAAGCTGCTTTGCGACAATGTTTATTGTTAAAAGCGCTATACAAATAAACTTGACTTGTTTGCAGAACATGTATTTTTATATGCAAAATGATGATGAGGGGAAAAAATAGCTTCTTTTTATATTCCCCTACATGTAAATTGGCTTCATCTGATAAGACAATGTGTTTGAATGATGTACTTTTTCTTCAAAAAAAAAAAAAAAAACCACACTTTTGCACTGCTCTGCTGTTTGGGGTGCTGATATGCTGTAATGCCTTTCTCTTTCATTTTTTAAAATCTGTTATTTCCTTTTTTTTTTAATTACTTCAGCTGTCTTTTAAGATTATTTTATTCTTACTGGTATGTTCAACTCTCAGTCCTGCTGCTCCTGTTTTGCTGATGGTTTTAATTTCACTTTATTCAGGACGAAAACATGAATAAGTTCATTGTCGGGGCCAAAAAACGAGATTCTCACTCATCTTGTTAAAGGGTTCTCACTGATGTCGAGCTCAAGCCCCACTGCTGTTGAGCACAAACGGGGAAGTTGCAGATGAAGACCATGTGTAAATCATTCTCTGCCTGGTGTTTCTACAGGAGCATCTCCTGCCATATCCAACACTTTCTTCCAGTTCCCAGGTTACAAACCTTTTAATCCCCATCTCTACTGCAGAGATTTTTTTTTTAAACCTCTTCTCCTACTTTCTGTATCTTTTTTTTTTTTCTTTTTTTTTTGAAAGTAATTGAAATCTGTTCTCCATTAGTCCAGAGCCTCGGACAGTGTACTGTGTGTTGACATTCCTGAAACGGTAAAATTCGCCAAAATCCTTCGGCCTGATCAGAGCCAGACTTCTGGATCCCTTTAACGGATTGCTCACTGCTTGGCAGAGCCATTTAAACCACTTTTTTATTCAGAGTTTATGTTCTGGGGTTATTTGGCTCTGCAGGTGCACGTTTCGCTTGTAGTCAGCTGGCACTTTGTTGTCCGAACTGTAAAGACTTTTACATGAGCCTCCTCAGTCGGTGTTCAAATAAACAATAATGCATACAGCCAGTCCTTTTTGGGTCTTACAGACAAGCCTCTAAATATCACCAGGTCCTAAACATTGTCCCTCTCTTCGTCCTTTAGACACTGTCTCCTATCGGCCATGGTCGTCCTGAGTCCCCTGTCTACACCAACCTGCGGGAGCTGAAGGTCTCTCAGTCATCCTTACCTCCTGTTCCTTCATCCTCTCCTCTGCATGTACTGGGGGACTGGGAGACCCATAAGGACGTGAACGGAAGGCACTTTTATTACAACAAGACCACCCAGGAGAGGACGTGGAAACCACCACGCTCTCGGGACACCACCGGGGGCAGCCGAGGAGACACCGCCAGCACAACTGATATGGAGGTGATGCGCTAATGTTGCAAATGTGAAAAGCAGCACATTTATTGTTTACAGCACAATGATACTGTTCCTGATGATGAGAAATTGGGGTTAGTTCTGTGTGCAAATTCCAGCTGAGTGTGTGCAAACAGGAGGAAAGGCAGAATGGCTGGTCTCTACCCAGCATGCACCTAGATGATGGCAAAATTCGTGCTTCTCCAGCTCAAAAATCCTGCTGGTGTTTCTGTGTGACTGATGAATTAACCAATCAGATTTTGATTTATAGGGGACGGGACCACAAATTTATCGCCCTCGGCCCTCTCGAAGGCCAACGCAAGCTTGCCTGCGAGCTGGTGCCGTCAGCGCAGCAGTGAAGTCACCTTCCAACCGGTGTAGCGTTCATCAGTAGTGTTAACGAATGCTAATAAAGCAGTCAAGCCAGTGCTATCGAGAGCAAATACGGTAGCACAGGCTAACGACCGAGAAACTAAGATTTCAGTCTCCAGACTCCTCTTCCACACACGCGCACATGCTCGCAACAGCATTTTTCACTCATACTTAAGTATTCGTTTCCCAACGTAATTTACTTACTTTTAAAATCAACATTGGTAGCGACACACAACGGAGCGACCTGGCAGCCTGTCACTAATCCTTTGACCTGTTGATTTTTTGCCGTGTCTGGCCAAGTTAGCTCTAATCATAATGGCTCGCCACGGATCTGGCAATAGTGCTGGAGTTTTCAAAATTTATTGTTTGGAAGATTTTTATTATTTAAAAATGGACAGCACATTAGCCATTTTCAGACAGAATTAGCTTTACGTGAAGATCTGGAGTCAATCACTACGCGAGTGCTACTGTTCGGATTTTTATTTCTGTCTCGACTGACCAAATGTGATCTTCCCTCTGGTTCCCTTAGAAAATTTCTGACCAAAAAAAAAAAAACCCCTTGTTTTTGGAAAAACTGTGTAGTGGTCTGATCATTTTCATCCTGTCCGGATGGACACCTTTTGTGGTTTTGCAGGCAGATGCTTCCTCTTGCATTGGAAGTTTTGACTACTCCTGCTTTCTTCTACTCTTTAGCTGCTGAGTGTGCATGTCCATATGAAACACCTCCTAACTCATGAAATTAGAAGCGTGTGGAAAAACGTTACAAGTGTCAAGATAATTTATATTCACGCATGCCATAATACCGCGCAACCTTTAGTTTTCTAGACATAAGTTGTCAATTCTTAATTATCTAACATTCAATACTACTAAACATGAATATATTTGTCAGTAAAAATATATAATTGTCAGTCATCCAATAACATTACTATATTCAAATTTCTAATCCATATAAAACGACCAATGAGCACATATGAGCTCGTAGGAATAACGCCCATGTTGAAACTCGCGTCCCTTTAAATCTCGTCACAAACATGTCGTCATGGGGGAGATGAATATAGCTACACTGCTAATGCTAGCGACTTTATTTGAGCACCAATTAAAACATGTCTCTCATCTTGTTTGTAATTATAAACAAGATGAGAGACATCTTGCAAACCAAGTGGGGGGGGGGGGGGGATGTAGGAATCACCCCGTCTGTCTGTCTGTCTGTCTGTCTGTCCCCATGTGTCTTGTAAGCGCAGCAACTCCTAAACGGTTTGATGGATTTTGATGAAACTTAACACAGTTGCAGTATACCACCTGAAGATGTGCATGAAGGAAAATAATCCCGGTCCAGTGTTTCAAAGGGGAGATTATTCAACTTATTCCCTTACATAAGGGTCCGTCTCAGAAACTGGTCTCTCATTTGGGACATTATGGTCAAAAAATACATTTTCTAATTTTACTTTTTTTTGCATTTACCTAACACTCAATGTTTCTTTTGTCATGTTTAATAAGAATAAAGATAGTATCTTGCTTTATCCGGCCTCCACTGTGGAAAATATTTTTGATTACAATTCAAATGCTTTTGTAAAATTGATTTCCATATAAAATAACTCCATCATGAAAAATTAAAGCCCCTCCTTCACAGATGAGTGAAAATATTGAATAAATTTCCTCTTTTTGATTGCTTGGGTTAAAAATGCCAAGTTATGATGACTGAATTGATTATTCACTTAAATATAAATAATATGATGCAGTTTGGGGATTTGATTTGGCGAAACAGGACACAATGGAAAACTCAAGAACACACCGGAAAGATGAGAATAACGGAGGTGGTAAAAGAACAGCGACTGTACCGGCTGAAGGTCGCGCGGGTCTCTGCTGCGGCGCGCGAACAACGGGACATCACTACCGCACCGGACAGGGCAGGGGCGGGGCAAAATGTCTGGCCGTAGATTCTATCAAAAGTTGGATCTAAATTGACCATGGTTGCAAAATATCAGCCAAAAATACGCAAACACTACGAAATATGAAAGTAAGATGAAAAAGAAACATTCTGTTGCCTCATACTGCAGGACTAAAACAAAATAAAACTGTCAAAACTCCCCTTTTCAGTGATAACGTCTGAACAGATCACCCGCGTAACAGAAAGACCGCAAATGGAAGCATGAACAACTTCTAACTGCTGGAGTGGAAAATTCCATTCGACACATGCAAATTGTTAATGTGTGTCCTTCCCCACACACAAATAACACACTACGGTAAAAAATAGACCACAACTCATTTTATAGCTCAGAAATTCATACAAGACCAGCTACCATCGTAACATATTCTGTAAGAAACATATTCTATACCTAACTTTCAGCTTTCATTTTAAAAAACAAAATCGCAGATTTATAACTAAATGTTTATACGGCGTAGTGATTTTAAGTTCCTACTTTTGGTGAGGTCGTGACCTTGACCCTGAGGCTTTCCGTTTGGATCAAAACACACGATCGTATTGGTTTTGGGTCTGCGGAAAACGGAGTTACGACGGTGATCAAATATTTTGCCTGATGTTTCATTGCGGTTATGATTATTCTGTGAGCGCACCAATCCTTAGGTGGATAAAGTTACAACTTAAAATACAATTAGTGATAACTGTAGACTTTTCAGTGGACTATGACCTTTTTAAGTGAATGCGATGTAGTCAACCATTTATCATGTCCCAGATCAAGCTGCCATTTTTCCACAAATTTGCAGAATTTTTTTGCCAAATTCTGAAGAGTATTCACATCAAAGATTTAGTTTTATCTGTATTTCTTTCATCATTTTATTTCAAATTAAAACCAACATCACCATTCAAAACCATATAGTTTATTGAATGTGAGTATATTTATTGGGGTTCCCCCACAGTACCCAGTTTCTGAGACAGACCCAGATGGCGTTATATGATGACAGGCTCGTAAGCGCAGCTCCTCCTAAACAGTTTGATGGATTTTGACGAAATTTTACACAGTTGCAGTATACCACCTGAAGATGTGCATGAAGAAAAATGATCCCAAACCCAGGTCTTAAAGCTGCGTAAGAAAATAAGTATGTCGTCATCTGGTGATGTGGCGACTCCTAGACCTGTTGATACCCTGTAAAACAATTTTTTTTTTAAATTTATGATTTAACGCTTCAGTTATTTGAGATTTACTTTACTTTCTTATTCAGAGCCTTAAATTTAGAAGAGACGTGTACTGTATGATCATCAAAACTTTCTACATTATTAATTTGTGAATATGATTCTCAAGTTGTTTGTGTGCAATATTTTATTTTAAAAACTGTTTATTTGAAGATTTTTCATTTTGTTAGAGGTTGAGGGATGCACTTGATGGAAAGAATAAAAAGAAAATTAGGAAAGTTCAAAGAACATATGGAAGAAAGCAAATTAGGATTCAAGAGCCCTTGAAATGAAAAGCTGATCATCGACATCTTTGCTAGTCACATTGGTGAAGCGGAGAGAAAATGGATTGTTAGCCTTGGCTGGCAGAGATGGGTCTTCCAGGGATGAAGAAATGGTGGATTGCTTCTATATATTCATCAGGACATATATTTAGTGAAGCAAATGAATGTGAGAGACGTGCCGATTGATTATTGTGTCACCAGCTGAGGATAGAGCAGTGCGTTTTGTGGTTCTCACCCTAAACGATCATCCGAAAACCAGCGTTCAGGATTTTCTTTATGGAATGGAGAGACTTTTATCCTAGATTCCAGATAGTGTTAAAGCTGTAGTTATGGGAGACTTCAGCGTAGACATTTTCACGCAAAACAGGAAGACAAAGAAACTCTTGATCTGTGCAAATATTATGGATTTCACCAGTTGTGCAAGTTTCCCACACACAGAAGAGAAGGTCTTATTGACCACTTGTACACACACATTCATTTAGAAGATGTCATTCTGTCAACAATACCCGTGTACTATAGTGATCTCCAGCGTTTGTCTGCAGCCATGCCATTCAAGTCTTTGCAGTAAATTATGTTGAGTTTTTAAAATGGTGCATGCATATAAGTAATATTACGAATATTCCTGGCCAAATCAGTTGATTTTATAGATACTTATTAGGGCTGTAACGATACACCCAACTCACGATTCGATTCATATCGCGATTTTTGACCCACGATTCGATACGCCCACGATTTTTAAAAAAAAATTTTTTTTAAAGTAGTAAATTTGACTTATTAACATTTACTTACTTACATTAACTATTTAATAACAAATAATTCAGACCACTGCAGAGAATGAGTAATATGTATGCAAAAATGAACAAATGTATATCCAAAGATTGTTTTATTTCTCAAAATAATACTGTTGAGCCGGAAGCTCTGTTTTTTTCGGTTCTGAAAAAGTCATTTTTCCAAATTGTGTAAATCCGTTAAGATTTTTTTTGGGAGGGTGGCTCTCACTGTCTCACTCTCATAGGGCCAATGATTTTCTGTGATAGCGGAAAACAGATGGAAATTAC
Organism: Neoarius graeffei; assembly: GCF_027579695.1. Taxonomy (NCBI): domain Eukaryota; kingdom Metazoa; phylum Chordata; class Actinopteri; order Siluriformes; family Ariidae; genus Neoarius; species Neoarius graeffei. Next base: position 57,486,896 of record NC_083582.1, on the reverse strand, counting down.
GGAATTTTTATGGTGAAACATTGCTCGCGTGTCAAAATGTAACTGCCGCAGAAGGCTTCCGCCCAAGCAGACATGCCTTCAGTGTTGCCAGATATTGCTAACGTTTTCCACCCCAAAATATGTTCAAAACCAGCCAAAAAGCACCTAAACCTGCCCAATCTGGCAACACTGCATGCCTTTCCGGTCAAGTGATCGTGATTGGCTTGTGGCACACCTAGCCAGCCAATGAGCTGCTTGTTTACAGATTCGCTCCCCGCGTCACAACCAGAATGGCGACCGCTTAAAAGAAATGAATGCTCTGCCAGTGGCGAGTGTGGACGTTGCGTGACTCGCAGAAGATTGTCGCAGGTCGGCGAAAAAACGACTTACTAATAGATATAAAAAAATAAAAGTAATTTAAGTAAGTTTAAAATGTAATTTAAATAAAAAGTAAAGTATTCATAAATTGAAGTTTGGAAGCGCCTCTGTTTTTGGGCTGAGGAGAAGTTTGAAAGGGTGTACCGCGATTCTGCCTTCTTGTATCGCAATACGGATCGTGGCTCTGCGTATCGCGATTTCAATTTCGATACGCATATCGTTACAGCCCTAATACTTATCCATAAAATACACAACAAATGGGAGCATTTCTTATTGAATTGTTTTCAAAAAATGAAGAACATGAATATGTATTGTTTTCAAAAATCTTTAATCAACCAATTTCGGTTTCCAGAAGGGAGATGATGGAGCACAGGATTCATAAATCAATTTGAAATGGCTTTATTCAGTCTTCAAGAAGACGCGCTGTGTTTGCTCGGTTTCTTAATGTGTCCTTTCTGGACTTTGCTGTTCCATTCCATGAAATTGTACCAAATGGATTTAGATCCCATAGGATTTTGAATCCTGGTGTTGCAGGGGTATCAGGGTTTTTTTTTTTTTTAAGTTCTCACACCATTCCAGTTGACATTTTGTTACGAGAGGGAGGGGGGTATTCTGTAGTGAGTTTGCTCATAGTTCCAGTTGTTTTTATGATGCTGTGGGTTTTTTTTTTTTGGGGGGGGGGATGGTTAAATTTTTTTTTTAAATGTATTTAAACATAGCTTTTAATAAAAATTCCTCTATGGTTACTGTTACTTTTATACCATACATCAGAAAGCATCCACATCTGTCTTACTGCTCCAGCTGTTAAACCAGTGTAAAAGGGGTAAACTGTTATGCAGGAGACTTTCTGAACTACAGAGATTTCACAGACATGACTCATTTTACACACAAACCGTCTATGTTCGGTGAACAACTTGTTATCCGCATCATGCAGACACAATGCATAGAATGGCGTCATTATTACGTCAGTCATACAATGACGATACTGTGTGAAACGGCATCAGTGGTGGTGTGAGCAGTGTCCTGTCGCCCACCCATACTGTCCGCTCACACCAGATCAGTTCATTTTGAATGTGCGAGCCGTTTTAGGGTGTATGTGGATCGGAGTGTGTGTTTTAACTAGGGCAGAGTTGAAGTAGGTCTCTCTTCTTCTATATATAAACCCCTAAAAACCCTGTTGTGATATTTAAGACTCGCCCGATTGTAAGTGACCTAGCTTCACACAGGATTTTGTGGTACATCTGTTGGTGTTATGTAAGGTTTTTCTGTGGTCAGAGTGGATTAGTGTAAGCGTCCTGCCAGTTATCGAGAGTACAAAATGTCTCGATGCAGAGGTCTGTATGGCTGGGTGATGTGATGTGATGTCAGTATTGCAGTATATTAGTGTGATGTTCTGGTGGGTTAAGGCTCTGGGTTACTGGTAAGAGGTCGAGCCCCAGCACTGCCAAGCTGCCACTGTCGGGGCCCTTTAGCAAGGCCCTTAACCCTATCAGCTCAACCACATTGAACCCACATAGAGGTGAGCAAAAGATGTAAAAAGATTATCTCGAATGTCTAGCGTCAGTGTCCTTATAACTCCATTACTGACTATCCCATTAGATATTAAAATGTACTTTGTGTTCCATTTTCTTCTTTTATTGCTGAATTAAATATGAAAACGGTGCCACTCGTGTAGTGGAGAAACACCTCAGCAAAGCTAAATATTGCGGTTTATATTGTGTATTGTGAAAATATCAAGTATTGTGACGTTTTTGTCCTGATTAATAGGAAACTTGCACACAACTTTTTCTTTTGCTGTAATGCAATACTACCATCTTGTGGCAGAACTTTAGAATAGCCGAACAGTCACATGTAACTGAAGCCTGAGGCATAATTTGTTATATCCAAGCTTCAGGTGTTTCTCGCACCAGGCAACATCGATAACAGAGATGTATTGTGCATGTTCTATAATCTCCGGAGTTTGTTAGAAAGCGTTAAAGGCACACTCCAGGCTATTCAGCATGATTTCTGTTTACTGTTTGATTAGCAGAGATCATTTTGACACATTTCCCTATACCCCTAAAATAAAATCTGGTTTCTAGTCTTACGACTAGTGTGCGCTCATTTTTGCGAACAGTGTTTGCTAGTGGTTATGTTCATTAGCAAATGTTTACTGGAGCAAGGACTAAAATGTCCAGAAGAAGAAAAAGAAACCTTTGTCACATGCACACTTGAAGCACAATGAGATTCATTCTCTGCATTTTTTTTTTTTTTTTTTAAAAAGATTTTTGGGGGGCTTTTTTCACCTTTATTGGATAGGACAGTGTAGAGACAGGAAATGAGTGGGAGAGAGAGAGACGGGGAGGGATCGGGAAATGACCTCTGGTCGGAATCGAACCCGGGTCCCTGGATTTATGGTATGGTGCCTTATCCACCTGAGCCACGATGCCCCCCATTCTCTGCATTTAACCCATCTGAAGCAGTGAACACACGTGCGTGCGCGCACACACCCAGAGCAGTGGGCAGCCACACTACAGCACCCGGGGAGCAGTCAGGGGTTCGGTACCTTGCTCAAGGGCACTTCAGCCCAAGGCCGCCCTACGTTAACCTAACTGCATGTCTTTGGACTGTGGGGGGAAAACGGAGCACCTGGAGGAAACCCACGCAGACACGAGGAGAACATGCAAACTTCACACAGAAAGGCCCCCGCTGGCCGCTGGGCTCGATCCCAGGACCTTCTTGCAAACCACTGCACCACCAACCAAGAAAGGAGCATCACAATATTTGTTTGGGATACAGAGCCTTATCACTTTGAATCTGAATATAATGATGACTCGCACAGAAGAACTCATGAGGGAACGGGTACTGCCAAAGCAAGCAGCGGATGTGGACTAAAATATATGAAGTATGGAAAATAAGATGACAAAAACTCCAACATGAGTTAATTTAATTCCAGATTAGTGAAGCTTGGAAATACATAAGCACAAATTATTGTTGAATAAAACTACAAGAAATGCATTGCTAAGACAGTCTCTCGTGCCTGTGTCATCCTTGAGATGGCCAGTTGTAGTTTTATATTTGGATTTTAATATACTTGTATTTTAACTTCAACAACTGGTCCTCCGAAGTGTTTTTGTGTTGTGTGTGGGTGGGGTTTCCCTCATTTTAGTACAGAAAAGTGGGTCAAAATTCTTGTCTATAGTAATCACACATACAGTACAGATACAGTAGAGCGGATGCAAATTCGGTAGAAAGAACATTTGCTTCAGTGTTTTCAAGCATTCAGATCTGCTAGTACATACAAAGCTGCTCTAGGCAGAACAGAAACACGAGGAACAGAGTGCACTGTTAACTCGAATTGCTCTCTATCTTTTTCCTTCTTTCTGTCTCGCTCACTCCCTCAGCCGCTGTCGTCTGAAGAGAACTGCCTGAGCACGCACTCCAGTCAGTCAGACAGTCAGTATGGCTCGCCCCCGAGAGGCTGGTCTGAAGAGCTGGATGAACATGGCCACACTCTTTATGTGTGCGAGTACAATAATGAGAAGGTGCTGGTTTGTTTTTGAGCTCCTCAATCTGTGCAAACTATACATGTGTGTTAAGATGATCTCTCCTCTGACTGTGACCTGATTCGGACCGTCTTTTCTCTCTTCTGTATGTTGTAGTGGATAAAGCATGTGGATGAGCAGGGCAGGCCGTATTATTACAACGCTGACGGATCCCGCTCTGAATGGGAACTTCCTAAAGTAAGAAACCGCACGTATAGTGAACTACGCAGTCGCACTTTTGACCCGTCACTTTAGTTTAGTGGTTGAGTCTATCCTCCTAACCCTGAAGATACTACTCCTGTGCTCCTGATATATGGCGCGCACACACACGGGTCCGTCTCAGAAACTGGTCTCTCATTTGGGACGTTATGGTCAAAAAATACATTTTCTAATTTTACTTTTTTTTTTTTTTGCATTTACCTAACACTCAGTGTTTCTTTTGTCATGTTTAATAAGAATAAAGATAGCGTCTTGCTTTATCCGGCCTCCACTGTGGAAAATATTTTTGATTACAATTCAAATGCTTTTGTAAAATTGATTTCCATATAAAATAACTCCATCATGAAGAATTAAAGCCCTCCTTCACAGATGAGTGAAAATATTGAATAAATTTCCTCTTTTTGATTGCTTGGGTTAAAAATGCCAAGTTATGATGACTGAATTGATTATTCACTTAAATATGAATATGATGATACATTTTGGGGATTTGATTTGGCGAAATAGGACACAATGGAAAACTCAAGAACACACTGGAAAGATGAGAATAACGGCGGTGGTAAAAGAACAGCGACTGTACCGGCTGAAGGTCGCGCAGGTCTATGCTGCGGGGCGCGAGCAACGGGACATCACTACCGCACCGGACGGGGCGGGGGCGGGGCAAAATGACTGGCCGTAGATTCTATCAAAAGTTGGATCTAAATTGACCATGGTTGCAAAATATCAGCCAAAAATACGCAAACACTACGAAATATGAAAGTAAGATGAAAAAGAAACATTCTGTTGCCTTATACTGCAAGACTAAAGCAAAATAAAACTGTCAAAACTCACCTTTTCAGTGATAACGTCCGAACAGATCACCCGCGTAACAGAAAGACCGCAAATGGAAGCACGAACAACTTCTAACTGTTGGAGTGGAAAATTCCATTCTACACATGCAAATTGTTAATGTGTGTCCTTCCCCGCACACAAATAACACGCTACGGTAAAAAATAGACCACAACGCATTTTATAGCTCAGAAATTCATACAAGACCAGCTACCATCGTAACATATTCTGTAAGAAACATATTCTATACCTCACTTTCAGCTTTCGTTTTAAAAAACAAAATCGCAGATTTATCAGTAAATTTTTATATGGCGTAGTGAGTTTAAGTTACTACTTTTGGTGAGGTCGTGACCTTGACCCTGAGGCTTTCCGTTTAGATCAAAACACACGATTGTATTGGTTTTGGGTCTGCGGAAAATGGAGTTACAACAGTGATCAAATATTTCGCATGATGTTTTATTGCGCTTGTGATTATTCTGTGAGCGCACCAATCCTTAGGTGGATAAAGTTACAACTTAAAATACAATTAGTGATAACTGTAGACTTTTTAGTGGACTACGACCTTTTTAAGCGAATGCGATGTAGTCAACCATTTATTGTGTCCCAGATCAAGCCGCCATTTTTCCACAAATTTGCAGAATTTTTTGCCAAATTCTGAATAAAGTATTCACATCAAAGATTTAGTTTTATCTGTATTATTTCTTTCATCATTTTATTTCAAATTAAAACTAACATCACCATTCAAAACCATATAGTTTATTGAGTGTGAGTATATTTATTGGGGTTCCCCCACAGTACCCAGTTTCTGAGACAGACCCAGATGCAAAAACCCACTGCTCAACTTGCTCTTCACTGACTGCTGAAGCCACTGCTGATTGAAGGAACTCGTTCTCGGCTTATAGATCAAACGGTGAAAAATGTAACTTAAGATTCTCATCCAGAGTGTGAGCACATTCTCTCCCACAGTTTCTACATTGTCGCACTCTTTTTAAGATGAAATCATAATTTAATGTGTGACTACAACATCATTATTGTTCGCATACTAGTTTCTGTATATTTTGGACTTTGTGCATCCACTAGAGGGCAGGTTAGAGCCAGAACAACCTGACTGTCAGGGTTCTATATTAACCTTTAAAATGTTAACGACTTCCCAACTATGATTTGTAGATATGTTTTTGTAAGTTTGAAACACTATATGGACGTAGACAAACTCTGTTAACTTCCCTTCAAAACTTTTCCATTATTAGTGTTGTCTCAAATCACATGCTCTGAGCTTCGTCTTGAAAATATCAAGGTGATTTATGTAGTTCCAGATTAATATGTAGAGCTTAATTTGAAGGTTTATTTGTTAAGTAAATATGACTAGATAATTTGTTGGAAAATCAAGCTAAGAAATTTACAGTGCCGAAAATGTACTAAGAAATGGTTTAGAATAGAACACAAAACGCATTTTGAGACCTCTGTAGTTTAAATCGGCTGCTGATGTCATGGCGCAGTATGTGTGTATGATCTGCATGTTAAAGTGCCATTCCACCATTGGATGTATTCTTTGGCATAAAATACAATATATTTTGACAACATATATAAATGGTATCACTAGATAGAGAAATCTTTTAACTTCAAAATGATATATCAAACATAATTTTTTGACAACGACAAGTATATTAATTTTGCGACCAAAGTCACCTACCCTTTTAATTTCCGCGCGTGTCATCATCGGCAGGTTCCCCTTCTTGTGTACCACGTGACGTGTGACGTGGCACAGATTATCAGCAATGGCGGATAGAACGCGATAAAAATAATACCAATAAATCTAGCTAATACCAATAAATCTAGCTAACTGAAAGATTAACTCAAAATTTTTCGCAATTTTTTTGGCCCCCATATACGAGGAGAAATGACTCTCTCACTTTGGGGGTTTCCTGGTCTAAAAATAGACCGACACGTGGTACACAAGAAGGGGAACCTGCCGATGGCATCACGTTTCACTACCGCGCGGAAATTAAAAGGGTAGGTGACTTTGGTTGCAAAATTAATATACTTGTCGTTGTCAAAAAATTATGTTTGATATATCATTTTGAAGCTAAAAGATTTCTCTGTATAGTCATGTTGTCATAAAATATATTGTATTTTATGCCAAAGAGTACATCCAATGGTGGAATGGCACTTTAAAGCTAATTTTTGAGGATAACCTGCTGAACAATTAGAGTACACTGTATGTGGGAAGCGGTCTTGTTTGCATGTCTTGTTTGCATGTACAGACTCCAGAGGTTTTAGCCCATCATTGTACAGCTATCAAGTTAGTGCTCAGTCCCTTCAGCGAGTTATGATCCAGTATGATGCTGGCTTTATATCAGACTTGCAGTGGCTGTAACAGTGTTGGGTTGGTTTTCCTCTTTTTTTTTTTTCTCCCTGCAGTACAGTCTCCCTTCTCCACACACCACTGAAGTTCCTAAAAGCCGCAGCTTGGAAAGGAAGCAGCCAGAGCCAATCGTCCTGACCAAGTGGCGATATAGCACGTTTGTAGACCTCACTGACAAGGTAAATCCTAAATACACTAAAGAGCACCCGGGCATGTTGTATTAGAAATCCTGTGCCCATTTGAGTGTGACTGTTTTGAGAAACTCAACACTCTGATAGTATTGACACAGAAATTGCGCATTTTTGCCACATAATCCTTCATAACCACGCACCTCAGCAGACCTTTCTGTCTTTAGATTGCCAGGGCTTTAAACTGCACACACCATACGTGGAAATGCACATGGGGCGTAGAATATACAACACTTGAGGGGAAAATGTTTTTCATTTTCAGTCTTTTTTTTTTTTTTTTTACATTTGACGTGTGTGTTGAGGAGGTCAGAGATATTACTACACACTTTGGGATAGGCAGCATTACACACAGTGCTGAGCGTAAATGAGTACACCCCGTTTGAAAAGTAACATTTTAAACAATATCTCAATGAACACAAACAATTTCCAAAATGTTGAAAAGACAAAGTTTAATATAACATCTGTTTAACTTATAACATGAAAGTAAGGTTAATAATATAACTTAGATTACACACTTTTTCAGTTTTACTCAAATTAGGGTGGTGCAAAAACAAGTACATGCCACAATAAAAACTACTCCATCTAGTACTTTGTATGGCCTCCATGATTTTTAATGACAGCACCAAGTCTTCTAGGCATGGAATGAACAAGTTGGCGACATTTTGCAACATCAATCTTTTTCCATTCTTCAACAATGACCTCTTTTAGTGACTGGATGCTGGATGGAGAGTGATGCTCAACTTGTCTCTTCAGAATTCCCCATAGGTGTTCGATTGGGTTCAGATCAGGAGACATACTCGGCCACTGAATCACTTTCACCCTGTTCTTCTTCAGAAATCCAACAGTGGCCTTAGATGTGTGTTTAGTCATGTTGGAAAAGTGCACGATGACCAAGGGCACGGAGTGATGGTAGCATCTTCTCTTTCAGTATAGAGCAATACGTCTGTGAATTCATGGTGCCATCAATGAAACACAGCTCCCCGACACCAGCAGCACTCATGCAGCCCCACATAAGGACACTGCCACCACCATGTTTCACTGTAGGCACCAGGCAGTTTTCTTTGTATTCCTCACCTTTGCGACGCCATACAGTTTTGAAGCCATCAGTTCCAAAAACATTTATCTTGGTCTCATCACTCCAGAGTATAGCGTCCCAGTAGTCTTCATCTTTGTCAGCATGGGCCCTGGCAAACTCTAGGCGGGCTTTTTTGTGCCTGGGCTTTAGGAGAGGCTTCTTTCATGGACGGCATCCATGCATGCCATTCCTCTGCAGTGTACGCCGTATTGTCTCACTGGAAATAGTCACCCCAGTTTGGCTTTCTACTTCTTTAGATAACCGCATTGAACTTGCATGACGATTTTCTTCAACACTTCTCATCAGAAGACGCTCCTGTTGAGGTGTTAACGTCCGTGGATGACCTGGACGTCTCTGTGAGATGGTCGCAGTTCCATCTTTCTTAAATTTTTGTACCACTTTTGCTACGGTTTTCTGACTGATAAGTAAAGTTTTGCTGATCTTCTTGTAGCCTTCACCTTTGTGGTGTAAAGAAATTATTTTCTTTGGGGAATTCTGAAGAGACAAGTTGAGCATCACTGTCCATCCAGTCACTAAAAGAGGTTGTTGTTGAAGAATGGAAAAAGATTGATGTTGCAAAATGTCGCCAACTTGTTCATTCCATGCCTAGAAGACTTGGTGCCGTCATTAAAAATCATGGAGGCCATACAAAGTACTAGATGTAGTAGTTTTTGTTGTGGGGTGTACTCATTTTTGCACCACCCTAATTTGAGTAAAACTGAAAAAATGTGGAATCTAAGTTATATTATTAAGTTTACTTTCACGTTATAAGTTAAACAGATGTTATATTAAACTTTTTGTCTTTTCAACATTTTGGAAATTGTTTGTGTTCACTTAGATATTGTTTAAAATGTTACTTTTCAAAGGGGGTGCACTCGTTTACGCTGAGCACTGGAACACCGATATAGTCTTTGATCTGAATTGTTAACCCATTATTAAGAACAGAGGATTGGTGCACACTGCACATGAAACAGTCAAAACAGTCACTCTGAACGCACAGTGGAGTCATGTACTGCACTTAGATTTTATTTATTTATTTATTTCCCCCCCAGCTGTCGGTCAAAAATAGGCGCTTCACCTTGGGACATTTCTCCAGAAGTGTTGGCCTTTCATTGTACGGATATCAAGTTAGTGCTCAGTCCCTTCAATGAGCTATGACCAATCAGAGTTGAAGGTCACCCCTGATTTTAGTCCTGCACAATAAAACTGCTTTTACAGGAATCAATAGAAGAACTTGATCAGCAGCACTTGAGCACGTGCGTGCATGTGTCTGTGTATGCGTGTGAGGTGAGAGAATGCTGTTTGATTAAAACTGAATCATGTAGATCACACTAATCTGCGATGTTGCCTGAAGGTGTCGCTTCCTGCATGGCTTCCTCACTGCTGTACTGAATGTTCTGAACAAAAATTGACGTCGTTGCAAAAATTTGCTTTTCCTGAAAGAAGGCCTAGCTCTGTAACTGAAATAATAATTGCCATCTAAGCCTGCTGTTGATTTAGGTGGTGTTTACATTAGACCGTATCCGTATAGTTTTCGTCGCGGATGCACTGTCCGTGCACATTAAAACGCCGGGAAACGACTCCACAGGCGGAACAGTCTGAATCCGCCAGGGCCCACGTATTCAACCCAGTACGTATCTGATCCGGTGCTGTGTAAACATTGAGGAACGAGGATACGCAGTGCTGAGCTCTAGCTGACGTCGTCATTGGACAACGTCACTGTGACATCCACCTTCCTGATTCGCTGGCATTGGTCATGCCACGTTGGTCATGTGACGGCTCGGTCCCGAATCACTGCTCGTGCGCTTCACTCGCGCGGTCTGTGAGCTGCGCAGGGCCGGAGTGCGCACCCTCCAGAGGGCACTCGCTGTTCAGGGCGGAGTGATTTGGAGCGCAGGATGCCTGAGTGCGGAGGAGGAAGCGCTGAGCAGCACTGAGGTTTGTTTACACATTTCAACTTGCGTGCTGTCTAATTAGTCATGTGATTAGCGTATCCGTGTATTGGCGTTGCTGTGTGCACGCGAATCGTGTATTGGCGTTGCTGTGTGCACGCGAATCATTTTAAAAACGTTAATCTGATGATCCGCTGATACGGTCTAATGTAAACACCACCTTAGCGAACACTGGAGCTTGAGAATCTTCAGACTGACTCAGATTTCATTGCACTCGTCCTTTCATCTTACTCTCCTCTTCTATGTAACTAACTTTGCTCTTTATTTCATATTTTTGGTTTTTAGGAGTCTGGGACCAACAAACATAACTCCCCTGACTCTGACTCCTGTCCTTCTTCACCTAAACACTCTACAGTTAGTATACATACTAATGTGTGTGTAGAATATATTTGTGTGTATTACTCTTTTACTCTGATTAACACTAGTCTCACTTATCCTGTGTGAATGTAAGAAAGGTAAACAGGTGTATGGTGCACAATTAGTCGAAAACTGTCATAATTTAGTCGGTGAGGTTTTTCACCATAACCATTGCAGTTTCAGGTGTTCATGACTTATTTAAACATTATACGTTCTATAAGCATCGATTAGCGTTGGCAGGTCCAGATGTAGAGTTGACCTGCTCAGAGTTTGTATGAGAGTCCGTCCTTCCTTCCTGAAGTCCTTGCACGATTTTTAGATCACGTTCTTCCTGATCGATGATGTGTAGTAATTCTAAAGCGAGTAGACAAAGCATTTTTGTTTTCTCTCTTGACACGAGTCATTTAATTACCTCCGAATAAAAATGTTTTCTTTCTCTTGTTTCTTTAGCTGTCTGAAAAATGTGGAGTTCTTAATGTCACAAAGATCACCGAGAATGGAAAGAAAGTCAGGTACAGTGTGCACCTGAATCAAAAAATATTCCAAGTACACATTGTCCTTTCACTAATGCATGTATGATCTGAAACCTGACTGAAATATTTAATGTACAGTAGTGCTTGAAAGTTTGTGACTCGTTTAGAATCGTCTATATTTCTGCATAAATAGATGACCTAAAACATCAGATTTTCACACAAGTCCTAAAAGTAGATAAAGAGCACAGGTAAACTACTGAGGAAAATGATCCACTATTCAATATCAGTGAGTGGCGAATGTATGTGAACCTCTTGGATTAGCAGTTAAGGTGTTTTCAATCAGTGAGATGACAATCAGGTGTGAGTGTTGGCCTTGTTTTATTTAAGGAACAGGGGTCTATCAAAGTCTGAGCTTCACAATGTGAGCTGGAACTTCCATTCTTGTGGAAGTGTATTATTGCATGAAAAAGGAGATTTCTGAGGACCTCAGGAAGAGTGTTGTTGATGTTCCTCAGGCTGGAAAAGGTTACAGAACCAATTCTAAAGGGTTTGGACTCCACCAATCTGCAGTCAGACAGATGGAGGAACTTCAAGATCACCATTACCCTCCCCAAGAGTGGTTGAACAACAAGGATCACTCCAAGAGCAAGGTGTAGAATAGCCTGCAAGGTCGCAAAGGAACCTGAGGTAACCGATAAGCATCTAAAGGTCTCTCTCAGATTGGCTAATGTTCATGAGTCCTCCATCAGGAGAACACTGAACAACAGTGGTGTGTTTTGGAAGGGTTGCAAGGAGAAATTGTGAATGGATGAGACAAATGAAAACTTTTGGGTTTAAATGAGAAGTGTTCTATTTGGAGAAAGGAAAGCACTGCATTCCAGCATAAGATCCTTATCTGTGAAACATGGTGGTGGTAGTGTCATGGTTTGGTCCTGTTTTGCTGCATCTGTGTCAGGACAGCTTGCCATAATTGGTAGAACAATGAAATCTGAATTATTCCAGAGCATTCTGAAGGTTAATGTCAGGATATCTGTCTGTGAACTGAATCTCGAGAGTGTGTCCTGCAGCAAGACAACCACCCGAAGCCCTCAAGTTGTTCTACTAAAGAATGTGTACAGAAGAATAAAATTCACATTTTGAAATGGCCAAGTCATAGTCCTGTGTATTCACGCTATTATTGGTGCCCTCTGCTGTCTAAATTTTGGTCATGATTTATTGTTCCACGATGTATCGTTACATGCCTAGTTCACATACTTTTGCCACTCACTGATATGTAATTACCTTACCTGGGACAGAGTCCACCAGGGGGCGAAGTATTGTTTTCGGTGGGGTTTCTTTGTTTGGTTTTTTTTTTCCCCACAATATTACAGGAAAACGGCTGGCCCGATCTACATAAAACTTTCAGGATAGATGGGCATCGGTCTCAAATAGAACCTCCAACATTTTGAGGGTCATCCAGTCAAGGTCACCAAAAAGGTCAAATTCATTTGTGTTGTGGCTACTGTGTCTCATATAGACCCCTTTCACTGACGTCACCCGAAACCGGAAGTAAACAGACCCTGCGCCATTTTGGAAGACCAACAAACTCGTGATTGGGGGAAATAACGGCAGCGGTATGTGAACCCATGAGAATAAAGTGGAGTGGCAAACGACTTAAACAAATCTGAACTGTTTTATTTATGATTTATTGGCCAACAGTAGACTTGAAAGAAACCTGTGTGAGACTTGGCAAAAAACTGTGGATATAATGGATAAGTCTGTGCATGATCTGCGGACACTTTGAGGTAAGCAAACGCAAGAAATTCACATTTAAAACATGCTACATTGGCCTCAAGTTGATAACTGTATGAGGAGCAAGCCTCCCAGACTTCTAGAAATGTAATAATAATAATAATAATTTAGGATGGTTTGGGGCTTGCTCTCCCTCCTATTATATAAATAAAACATAGTTGTTGTGTAGGCATATATCATAAATACATATGTATAATTTGGATAAATTAACCTAAATTATGGATACCTTAATAGTAACAAAAAGTATTAATTTTTCAACTGAAAAGATATATTATTAAAAGATAAATATCAACAAGATTACCTTGGCCATAACTATGTGTAGGTTATTCTTAATAACAGCTGTAATATCACGAACCAAGCCGCTAACAACATAATTGTAAGCCTGTAGCCCTTTGTAGGCCTTCAAGTCATCAGCAGTGTAGGCACTGGGTGTAAACAACAAATAGTTTACAATGTCTGGGTAGCAAACAGATGGCAGAATTGGTGTCCGGTCCTCCTTATGTATCTGACACGGAGAAATAATATAAATCGTGCTGCCTACCAGATTACAGTCGTCTGTTTTATTGTATCAGTACTAGTATCACTTACTATACTCATCAGTCATAGATTAGTCCAGTACAACATGACCAGCTTGCTTTTTTTTCCATTTGACACTCGCAAGTTTTTTCAGGCTGGTACAGTCAAAAATTGAAAAAAGTTTTGGCCTACTAAACTAGTCATCGATTCTACTAGTGTATTAATTGGAGTCGACATGAAAACGTTAGGTAAAAACTTTAAACCAGTACAATCTCTTCAGAGTTTCACCAAATGGTTTTATTTATGCAATTTAAAGCTCATAATACTGTATAACTTTGGTCAAGTAAAAACACGGAGCAAAAACATGGCTGAATCCTGAATGACTCCTATTTGTTTAAATAGGGGACTACATAGGCGGCAAAATGTAGTTTCTTTTTCCCTGCCATGGAAGCGCACTTGCATACCGAGGAGGAAAGCAATTTGCATTACAGCCGTGAGGCGGCTCGGCTCGGTTTTTTTCCCTTTCGGGCGCTCTCGTTTTCTGTTAGAATTTGGTAAAGAAAAAAATAAATAAATATTATTTACCAGCTTACCGGGTCTATTAACATAAATCTGACAGCTGACAAGGTCGGGATATAAACGAACTTTTGCGTTAAACTGTGTGCTTGGATTCACATAATTTTTTCTGAGTCTTATCATATGGGTCAAACCCATCAATCACAGCCAGTTTCTCCACATACCGTGCCCTTTCTGCAACTGGTAATGTACTCACATGACCAGAATTATCAGCCATCGTGTCACTTTACTCTCGCTCGTACTGTGTTTTATATTGTGAGTGCATGTACTTGGTCTTCCAATATGGCGCCTAACAAAATCTCGCGGCGCGGTGACGTCATGTGAAAGGGGTCTATAGAGGTGCTAGCCACTACGCCATTGTGCTGTAAGAGTGTAACAGTTGCGTATGCGCATACACTAGGGTGCATCAGTTGCCCTCACTTTCATAAAATCTGATGCGTTTTTGTTTGGGTGTTCCTTTTCACCAATAAAGACATCCTGTAAAATGTTTTGACCATATTCAAAAGTCTAATGGTGGCACCATGAGGTTCATTTTTTGCCAAAAAACGCTTATTTTATGTTTTCGCGTAAGGTTTGAATCACAATGTTGGACTCCATTTATTGATTTCTTGTGAGCCAGAGATCATGTTAAGAACCTTTGCAAGGGATTGAGAAGCATTAATGTGATTCATAATACATTTGTATTGTTTAAAAGTAGTTGAACAATGATTCAATGAACATCTAAAACTCAAACTGTGCTTGATAATATATTTAGAATATGTACTAAAAATGTGTATCTAAGGTATTTGGTATACTCTATAAGGTGCCATAATGTTTCATGAAAAGTGATCGAAATTTTGTCATAAAAGTCATAAAATAGCAGCTTTTTCCATAACTTTGAGCTCCTGGTGCCACCATTAAACTTTTGAATTTTGTCAAAATATTTCACCCAGTGTGTTTTCTTACCAAAAGGAACATAAAAACAAAAATGCATCACGATCGGAGGAACTTTTCATTTTTAGGGGGCAACTGATGCACCATAGCATACACGGGTTCCGATTAAAATGGCCAGTGTGTACAGAGTTTGGTTCACCATTTGAAATAAATGGACTACACAAAAGAAATCACTTTCAGACATGTTTATGCTTATAACAGAGGGACAGCGCGTTCCACTGAGCTCTAGCGCCAGGCCATTTCCGGGAAATAAGAGTTTGGGTCATGGCGACAGCATGTGTGTGACAGCCTCGATTTGGAGGTTTTAGTTTTGAAAACTGTAAGAGCAGAATAATATAAAGTACAGACACTCAGTATATTTTACTTCTGTGATTTTTTTTTTTTTAATTGTTCATTTTTGGATCATGCTTCATTTTTGTGGCTACTGCCTCAGTGTGTGTGTGTGTGTGTGTGTGTGTGTGTGTGTGTGTGTGTGTGAGAGAGAGAGAGATATTTACTGTACAGACATGGTATCAGAAAACAATTTTATTTATAAGCAGTAGCCACATGTACCCATAGGGCACCTATTTTTTTCGCGATATCTTCCTTCATATTAATCATAAATGCTGCCGGGTGAGGTTTGTTTTGTCTGGCCACACTTTTTTTTTTTTTGGATTGTTTTCCTTCATAAATGGATGACCCAGCATAATATTTACATCTTATTTGTTTAACTAGGTTCTCTTTATCTACTTTGAGGACTTGTGTGAAAATCTGATGATGGTTTGGTCATATTTATGCAGAAATATAGAGAATTCTAAAGGGTTCACAAACTTCCAAGCACCACTGTAAGGATGTATAAATTAGGGATGTTAACCGATGACCGTTTGACCGATGGTTGACCAAATCAACGTCAACCGGTTAATTTTTTTTTTGGTTGTCGGTTTAAAAAAAAAAATCAATCGTTTTGAAGCTGCTGAATTTGGAGCGGAGAACCTGGAATTCTGTGTTGTCAACGCTTGGGGCATGCCATGCGGTGTAAGGACGACAGCTGACAAATCAGAAACACCCATTCAGTCATGTCCCGCCCTCCCACCCCAGTTGAAACATAGGAAGTATGAGAAGGAAACAGTAAATCAGAAAGCTGCGCACATTTGCGCAGCTTCCGAGCAAACGTGCGCAGCTTCCTGATTTACTGTTTTCTTCTCATACTTATACTTCCTATGTTTCATGAACTGTAACGGCATTTGCTTATTTAGTAATTTTAATACAGAATTTACTCTGATGAAATTATTCAGACACTCCAACCCCCCCCCCCCCCCCCCCCCCCCCCCCAAGAAAAAAAATCGGATCTGCACGATTCAGCCGTGAAAAAGGCGGCATCCGCCAAAAGGCGCACCGTTTACTCATAGGTTAACCGACTTTAACTGGCTAATGAGGCTCGGTGGTCGGTCAAGATTTTTTTTTAGTTTTCGCCATCCCTAGTATAAATATTTCCTCAGTCCGAGTCTGCTATCTTGGATACATTTACATGTTGAGGTGTAGCAAGGTGATTAAAATGGTAAAAACAGCAACAGAAATGCATTCTCAAAAATGACAGTCAAGTCATTTATTTATAGAGCGCAATTACCTCTTTTAAATCCAATCTTGAGACCTATTTTTTCTCACTTGCTTTTAATTCAGATTGACATCTGGTTTTATTTTATTTACTTGTTTTTGTTGTTGTTGTGCTACCAGTAACCACATATAATCTTGTGTAGATGTATGGTCTTATTGCCCATGTTAAGACTTCTTAGCTAACTTTTTTGTGAAGCACTTTGGCTCAACCCCTGTTGTTTTTATATATGTTGTATAAATAAATGACTTGACAGAGCATTGTAGAAAATTTAATAGGACATTCAAAACAAACAAAACAAAAAAAAAAGTAAGATGTCTTTCATCGACTACACCATATACACCACTGTGTGACAAAATAACACAGAACAGCAACTTTAAAATGTACCGGCATCATCCCAGGGGTACGGATTGTAGATTTTGTGGTGTGCCTTAATGTACCATATAGAAGAGTCTAATTCTGCTGTGTTGGTTCTGTTCTCATCTTGCTGTATAGGAAGAACTGGACCTCGTCCTGGACGGTACTGCAGGGCTCCACACTGCTCTTTGCTAAGGGTCAGAACAGCGCCACCAGCTGGGTGTGTTTTCACGCCTGCTCTCTAAACTTCTCTCTCAGTTCTGTCAACTGATTTTTGAAGTGTCATTTACTATGACAGTGATCCGGCTTTGTGTTGTACCTGTGACCCCATACACATTCACCCCTTAAACTCCCAGGCTTACATTTCTCAGTCTCATACTTGCACACATTTCCTGTTAGTTTCATTGTGGTTACTGAATCATTTCTACAATTTACTGAGAGTTTTCTGAGCGTAATACTGCATGTATTAAGGTGACGAGATAAGGTAGGAGTTTAAGGGGTAAACAGTTCTCAGTCTGCTCCATTTACCCCAGGTTTAAACTGTGCAGGCCAGGTGGGGCTTTTCTAATGGAGTTGAGTTAGTGTTAAACTAGAATTAATTCATCTGGTGGCTTCCTCCTGAGTTATACATCTCTCCATCCCCCCCCCCCCCCCCTTCTCTGTACGTGTTGTGATCATGAATCTGTTCTTACATTTTATCATTCTTGCTCTTCTCTCTCCTTTTCTCCTTCTCTTCAAAGTCGTACTACCGCAATGGCTCATTCCCTGAGCTGCTCCTCTCGTTGCTAAGCAACTGGAAGCGTTCAGTTAAGCCCCGCCCTGCAGTCTCCTATAAAAACTTTGGGCCTTATTCTGTATGTGTCTGTGCCTCGATCCACAGTCGCCCCTGAGCAGAGTTTAGGACAGTTTTTATTATTCTCAAAAACTAGTGTACCTGCTTACTCAAATGTAGCAAGCAACATGAACGTAGTATTTAATTTTGTAATAATATGACTCTGTTTAGAATAGAATTCATTTCTGCCATCTAAACAAGTAAAATACAGTGCCATTCATAAGTTTGGACACCTACTCACTCATTCATTGGTTTTTCTGTACTTTGGCTATTTTCTACATTGTAGAAGAATACCGAAGAGATCACACCAGTGAAATAACATGTATGGACTTGTGTAGTAAACACAAGTGTTTAAAAAAAGTTCATATTTTAGATTCTTCAAAGTAGCCACCTTGACACTTTTTGTACATTTGGCATTATCTTAACCAGCTTCATGAGGTAGTCACCTGGAATACTTTTCGATTAACAGGTGCCTCGCCGAAGTTAATTAGTGCAATTTCATGCCTCCTTAATGCGTTTGAGATCAAATCGTAAATAACAGCCCTATTCCACAACTGTAGTAATCCATATTATGTCAAGAACCGCTCAGCTAAGTAAAGAGAAACGACCTCCATCGTTACTCAAAGACGTGAAGTGTCTTTTAATCAATAATTAATAAAAATAAAGAAAGGCCATTGAATTAGGTTTGTCCAAACTTTTGTCTGGTACTGTATATTTTTGTAATTTTTTAAAAATGATTTATTTCTTGTTACATCCCAGTGAACCTCAGTGAATATACTGTTCTAAGAGCTGCTCTTGTGGATTCTCCAGTTCACACTCTTTGCATGTTTCCATCCTGCTTGCGTCATGCTTAACCTTCGACACTCCATTTTGCTTGCCTTTCACTCAGAATGTGGACTTGGATGTGTTATTGATAGCATTTCTTCCTTTCAAGTAGGTTGCTATTGGAGATGCCTGAGAAGCCCACACACTGGCATGCGTTTCCTCATGTGAAACATGAACATGCGCGAATCGAATTGCATGTCACTTTTAAGCCACCACGTTTTAAGTCTAGTTTAATGTTTGGATTGTATTTCAAGATGAGAGCCTGGCTTGTGGTTTGAAAAGACAAATAAATGTGTGAATGTCTCTGCATATATGTAACATTTTAAAGTAAATGATCATGGTGTAAACAATGTACGTACACTTGTAGGTGTTCGTGATTTAGTGTAGAATCTTGTCTTAGCTTTTATTTGTAAAACCTGCCCTTTAATTCACAACTAACATTTGGCATCTAAAGCTTGTTGTGGCTGTGATCAACAATCTGGTTTGGCAGCACCCGATAACAAAGCAGTAACACTAATGATAAAGATGTATAATATTTGATAACTCGAAGGCAAGGACTAATGAGTTGTGGATATTGCAGTATTTCTTAATACAGAATGTTAATTTAATTTAATTTCATATTTATGTTTTGAGAAGTTTGGGGGAAACCAGTCGAAGCCAGAATTTGCTGTGGACCTTCGTGGAGGGTCAGTCGAGTGGGCGTCTAAAGAGAAGTCCAGCAAGAAGCATGTTATTGAGGTAAAATATAAATAAAACTGAATATTTCCAGAGCTGTATTCGATAGCCAATCTAACTAGAACAACCATGATGACCCTGCTTGATGTTCTGACCCCAGCTAAAGACGCGTCAGGGCACAGAGCTGCTGATCCAGTCAGAGATAGACAGCGTCATCACAGACTGGTACAGGGCTCTCACTGAGGTCATCAATACACACGTGAGTGTTTCACATGTATGCATGTATTATCTGTGTATAATGGATTACAGTCTTAATCTCTGACTTGGGCTGTACAATTGGGCAGTGCTCCAGCCTCTCGTTGCTGTCCTTCACTGGGTGTTTGTGCTCTGTATTTTTGTTCGTCTGCGTCATAGGCCTGGGAGTCAGATGAAGCGATTGAAGAGGACATGCCCGAGTCTCCAGGAACAGAGAAACAAGACAAAGAAAAAGACTTCAAGAAAAGCAAATGTATAGAACAGCATGCACACATGTCTACAATGTGTGTGCTCACGCATACATACACACACTTTGCTCTAACATACAGGATATAACGTGTGTGTATCTGTACACAGCAATGAAGAGCGCTACTATGGAATCAGCCGATCAGAAGAAGACCAGAGTCAAGCTTAAGAAATTCCTCACGCGACGACCGACCTTACAGGCTGTCCGAGACAAAGGCTACATTAAAGGTATTACACATTTTATTCAGTATTAACACTCACTCACTGGCTTTTTATCCAGAAAGACTTGGAATTGATGAGGTAAATGATCCAGTTTACAGATGTTTGTTGGCTTTCAGTGGTTCTTTCAGTCCCGTATTTTATATGTTCTGCTCTGTTTTCAGATCAGGTGTTTGGGTGCAGTATGACCAGTCTCTGTTCCAGGGAGAACACCTCAGTTCCCAACTTTGTCCGAATGTGTATTGAGCATGTGGAGAACACTGGTACACAGGAGAAAATTACTCTCTCTATAAATATCTAGTTGCCTTAAAAACCAGATATAATAAAGGCTTCTTCATAATTGTTTATCACATTTGGATTTAATGCAATTTATAGGACCCTTAGTTCTTTTTACTAATGAATCATGTATTGCTGATTCATGAAATAAAAGATGGAATATGTTATGCTGTCTCTACATCCCCCCCCCCCTCCCTCCCCCCCCTCCCCCCCAAAAAAACACATGCAGGCTTAAATGTTGATGGATTGTACAGAGTCAGTGGAAATCTGGCTGTCATTCAGAAACTACGCTTTGCTGTCAATCACGGTATGGACTGTGTGTGGATATTTATACAGTTATAGTACGAATGTGCTATCAGTCTATTTATGCATTTACAACCCCAATTCCAAAAAAGTTGGGACAAAGTACAAATTATAAATAAAAACGGAATGCAATGATGTGGAAGTTTCAAAATTCCGTATTTTATTCAGAATAGAACATAGATGACATATCAAATGTTTAAACTGAGAAAATGTATCATTTAAAGAGAAAAATTAGATGATTTTAAATTTCATGACAACTACACATCTCAAAAAAGTTGGGACAAGGCCATGTTTACCACTGTGAGACATCCCCTTTTCTCTTCACAACAGTCTGTAAACGACTGGGGACTGAGGAGACAAGTTGCTCAAGTTTAGGGATAGGAATGTTAACCCATTCTTGTCTAATGTAGGATTCTAGTTGCTCAACTGTCTTAGGTCTTTTTTGTCGTATCTTCCGTTTTATGATGCGCCAAATGTTTTCTATGGGTGAAAGATCTGGACTGCAGGCTGGCCAGTTCAGTACCCGGACCCTTCTTCTACACAGCCATGATGCTGTAATTGATGCAGTATGTGGTTTGGCATCGTCATGTTGGAAAATGCAAGGTCTTCCCTGAAAGAGACGTCGTCTGGATGGGAGCATATGTTGCTCTAGAACCTGGATATACCTTTCAGCATTGATGGTGTCTTTCCAGATGTGTAAGCTGCCCATGCCACACGCACTAATGGAACCCCATACCATCAGAGATGCAGGCTTCTGAACTGAGCGCTGATAACAACTTGGGTCGTCCTTCTCCTCTTTAGTCCGAATGACACGGCGTCCCTGATTCCCATAAAGAACTTCAAATTTTGATTCGTCTGACCACAGAACAGTTTTCCACTTTGCCACAGTCCATTTTAAATGAGCCTTGGCCCAGAGAAGACGTCTGCGCTTCTGGATCACGTTTAGATACGGCTTCTTCTTTGAACTATAGAGTTTTAGCTGGCAACGGCGGATGACACGGTGAATTGTGTTCACAGATAATGTTCTCTGGAAATATTCCTGAGCCCGTTTTGTGATTTCCAATACAGAAGCATGCCTGTATGTGATGCAGTGCCGTCTAAGGGCCCGAAGATCACGGGGACCCAGTATGGTTTTCCGGCCTTGACCCTTACGCACAGAGATTCTTCCAGATTCTCTGAATCTTTTGATGATATTATGCACTGTAGATGATGATATGTTCAAACTCTTTACAATTTTACACTGTCGAACTCCTTTCTGATATTGCTCCACTATTTGTCGGTGCAGAATTAGGGGGATTGGTGATCCTCTTCCCATCTTTACTTCTGAGAGCCGCTGCCACTCCAAGATGCTCTTTTTATGCCCAGTCATGTTAATGACCTATTGCCAATTGACCTAATGAGTTGCAATTTGGTCCTCCAGCTGTTCCTTTTTTGTACCTTTAACTTTTCCAGCCTCTTATTGCCCCTGTCCCAACTTTTTTGAGATGTGTTGCTGTCATGAAATTTCAAATGAGCCAATATTTGACATGAAATTTCAAAATGTCTCATTTTCGACATTTGATATGTTGTCTATGTTCTATTGTGAATACAATATCAGTTTTTGAGATTTGTAAATTATTGCATTCCGTTTTTATTTACAATTTGTACTTTGTCCCAACTTTTTTGGAATCGGGGTTGTACTATCTCTCTTATTTATCCTCAACAAAAACATTGCTTATATACAGTGGTGCTTGAAAGTTTGTGAACCCTTTAGAATTTTCTATATTTCTGCATAAATATGACCTTAAAACATCAGATTTTCACACAAGTCCTAAAAGTGGATAAAGAGAACCCAGTTAAACAAATGAGACAAAAATATTATACTTGGTCATTTATTTATTGAGGAAAATGATCCAATATTACGTATCTGTGTGTGGCAAATGTATGTGAACCTTTGCTTTCAGTATCTGGTGTAACCCCCTTGTGCAGCAATAACTGCAACTAAACATTTCCAATAACTGTTGATCAGTCCTGCACACCGGCTTGGAGGAATTTTAGCCCATTCCTCCGTACAGAACAGCTTCAACTCTGGGATGTTGGTGGGTTTCCTCACATAAACTGCTCGCTTCAGGCCATTCACCAACATTTCGATTGGATTAAGGTCAGGACTTTGACTTGGCCATTCCAAAACATTAACTTTATTCTTCTTTAACCATTCTTTGGTAGAACGACTTGTGTGCTTTGGGTCGTTGTCTTGCTGCATTAGATTAGATTAGATAAAAATTTATTGATCCCTTTGGGAAGGTTCCCTCAGGGAAATTAAGATTCCAGCAGCATAATTACAGATAAACAGAGAAAATAGAGAACTTCTAGATAAATAAAAATAAATTATTTACATATACAAATATAAAAAGAATAAGATATGGGGAAGGAGAGGAAAAAAAGGGGGACAGCGGTGGCAGGAGAGGTATTGCACATTATATTGCACATTGTCCGGTATTGTTTATTGTCAGGCTAGGCTACTGCTCCTTCCCATCCCCTGTCCTCCTGTTACCCCTCCTCCCCCCCAGAGAGGAGTTGTACAGTCTGATGGTGTGAGGGACAAAGGAGTTTTTAAGTCTGTTCGTCCTGCACTTGGGAAGGAGCATTCTGTCACTGAACAGGCTTCTCTGGTTGCTGATGACGGTGTGCAGAGGGTGACTGGCATCGTCCGTGATGTTCATTAGTTTGTCCATAGATCTCTTCTCTGCCACCGTCACCAGAGAGTCCAGCTTCATGCTGACCACAGAGCCGGCCTGCCTGATCAGTTTGTCATGACCCACCTTCTCTTGAGATTCAGTTCATGTGCAGATGTCCTGACATTTTCTTTTAGAATTCACTGGTATAATTCAGAATTCATTGTTCCATCAATGATGGCAAGCCGTCCTGGCCCAGATGTAGCAAAACAGGCTCAAACCATGATATTACCACCACCATGTTTCACAGATGGGATAAGGTTCTTATGCTGGAATGCAGCGTTTTCCTTTCTCCAAACATAACGCTTCTCATTTAAACCAAAAAGTTCTGTTTTGGTCTCATCTGTCCACAGAACATTTTTCCAATAGCCTTCTGGCTTGTCCATGTGATCTTTAGCAAACTGAAGACAAGCAGCAATGTTCTTTTTGGCGAGCAGTGGCTTTCTCCTTGCAACCCTGCCATGCACACCATTGTTGTTCAGTGTTCTCCTGATGGTGGACTCATGAACATGAACATTAGCCAATGTGAGCGCGTCCTTCAGTTGCTTAGAAGTTATCCTGGGGTCCTTTGTGACCTCACCGACTATTACACGCCTTGCTCTTGGAGTGATCTTTGTTGGTCAACCACTCTTGGGGAGGGTAACAATGGTCTTGAATTTCCTCCATTTGTACACAATCTGTCTGACTGTGGATTGGTGGAGTCCAAACTCTTTAGAGATGGTTTTGTAACCTTTTCCAGCCTGATGAGCATCAACAGCGCTTTTCCTGAGGTCCTCAGAAATTTCCTTTGTTCGTGCCATGATACACTAACACAAACATACTGTATGTTGTGAAGATCAGACTTTGATAGATCCCTGTTCTTTAAATAAAACAGGGTGCCCACTCACACCTGATTGTCATCCCATTGATTGAAAACACCTGACTCTAATTTCACCTTCAAATTAACTGCTAATCCGAGAGGGTCACATACTTTTGCCACTCACAGATATGTAATATTGGATCATTTTCCTCAATAAATAAATGACCAAGTATAATATTTTTGTCTCATTTGTTTAACTGGGTTCTCTTTATCTACTATTAGGACTTGTGTGAAAATCTGATGATGTTTTAGGTCATATTTATGCAAAAATATAGAAAATTCTCAAGGGTTCATAAACTTTCAAGCACCACTGAGTGTGTGTGTGTGTGTTATATTTATTTATTTATGTATAATGTCATGTGATTTGGTGCATAAATATAGTTACTATTTGTATATGTTTATTGAACATCAGTTTGTACAACAATATTTAGACTCATGTTTTCTCCAAAACCACAGATGAAGTCATGTGTCTGTCTGTGTGCATAACAGATGAGAAGGTGGATCTAGCGGACAGTAAATGGGAGGATATCCATGTGATCACGGGCGCTCTGAAGATGTTTTTCCGGGAGCTTCCAGAGCCCCTTTTCACTTATTCCCACTTCAACGACTTTGTTAATGCCATCAGTACGTTCATGCCTTTGTCTCTGTCTACTCTGCATACATTATTATTACGATTACTATGCAAGTCCGTATTATCATGAAATGGCATCTCCAATAGCTCCCCCCCCCCCCCCCCAACTGAAAACCAATTAACCTCATTCGCTCAGTGTTAAGCTTTTTAGGTGACTTAATTGCTTTATTGAGAGAGGGTGTGGCTTAAAGTCATGCCTTAAACTCTGTGCATAATTATTAGGCAATTTTTTGGTGCTGGGGAAAATGAGACGAAAAAGAAACCAGATGATGAAAAGACACAAAAATAGTTAACTGGCTTATACAAAAAAATTGTAATTGCAAAGGGGAGGAGTTGTGATCACCGCACAATCAAGAGATTTGTGCGTGTCTACAGGGACGAGAAAGTGCATCATGAAGAAAACGTGTAAATGAACCACAGGAGACATGAGGATAATTTAACAAGTATCCAGGAACCCTTTGGCTTCAAGTACCAACCTTCCTGCAGAAGCACAAGGTGCAAAGAGCTTCACATGATTGGTGAAGTCAGAAAGGCAGAAATCTAGCCTCCCTTAAATTAAAAAAACAAAAACAAGAAAAAGTGTCAATAATGGGAAAATAATACACGAGAGATTTTTCAAAGGGATGAATGGATGTAGACAGATGAGATGAACATTACACTGGATGAACCCAATTGGTGGGCCCATGCTGCTCAACATCCCACACTAGTTTGACTGAAGCACCAGCAAGGTGGGGGAGGGATAATGATGAAGAAGATACGGGCTGGTGTTATTGACAGCGAATTATTTGGACCATTTTAAGTGCAAGATGGATGGAAAATGAACTCCAAAAACTGCTGCCAGTTTCTGGAGGCCACCTTTCTCAAGCAGTGGTACCAGAAGAAGACAGCATCATTCAAAAAGTCCATGATACTGATGCAATGACGTACAACCCCGATTCCAAAAAAGTTGGGACAAAGTACAAATTGTAAATAAAAACGGAATGCAATGATGTGGAAGTTTCAAAATTCCATATTTTATTCAGAATAGAACATAGATGACATATCAAATGTTTAAACTGAGAAAATGTACCATTTAAAGAGAAAAATTAGGTGATTTTTAAATTTCATGACAACACCACATCTCAAAAAAGTTGGGACAAGGCCATGTTTCCCACTGTGAGACATCCCCTTTTCTCTTTACAACAGTCTGTAAATGTCTGGGGACTGAGGAGACAAGTTGCTCAAGTTTAGGGATAGGAATGTTAACCCATTCTTGTCTAATGTAGGATTCTAGTTGCTCAACTGTCTTAGGTCTTTTTTGTCGTATCTTCCGTTTTATGATGCGCCAAATGTTTTCTATGGGTGAAAGATCTGGACTGCAGGCTGGCCAGTTCAGTACCCGGACCCTTCTTCTACGCAGCCATGATGCTGTAATTGATGCAGTATGTGGTTTGGCATTGTCATGTTGGAAAATGCAAGGTCTTCCCTGAAAGAGGCGTCGTCTGGATGGGAGCATATGTTGCTCTAGAACCTGGATATACCTTTCAGCATTGATGGTGTCTTTCCAGATGTGTAAGCTGCCCATGCCACATGCACTAATGCAACCCCATACTATCAGAGATGCAGGCTTCTGAACTGAGCGCTGATAACAGCTTGGGTCGTCCTTCTCCTCTTTAGTCCGAATGACACGGCGTCCCTGATTTCCATAAAGAACTTCAAATTTTGATTCGTCTGACCACAGAACAGTTTTCCACTTTGCCACAGTCCATTTTAAATGAGCCTTGGCCCAGAGAAGACGTCTGCGCTTCTGGATCATGTTTAGATACGGCTTCTTCTTTGAACTATAGAGTTTTAGCTGGCAACGGTGGATGGCACGGTGAATTGTGTTCACAGATAATGTTCTCTGGAAATATTCCTGAGCCCATTTTGTGATTTCCGATACAGACGCATGCCTGTATGTGATGCAGTGCCGTCTAAGGGCCCGAAGATCACGGGCACCCAGTATGGTTTTCCAGCCTTGACCCTTATGCACAGAGATTCTTCCAGATTCTCTGAATCTTTTGATGATATTATGCACTGTAGATGATGATTTGTTCAAACTCTTTGCAATTTTACACTGTCGAACTCCTTTCTGATATTGCTCCACTATTTGTCGGCGCAGAATTAGGGGGATTGGTGATCCTCTTCCCATCTTTACTTCTGAGAGCCGCTGCCACTCCAAGATGCTCTTTTTATACCCAGTCATGTTAATGGCCTATTGCCAATTGACCCAATGAGTTGCAATTTGGTCCTCCAGCTGTTCCTTTTTTGTACCTTTAACTTTTCCAGCCTCTTATTGCCCCTGTCCCAACTTTTTTGAGATGTGTTGCTGTCATGAAATTTCAAATGAGCCAATATTTGGCATGAAATTTCAAAATGTCTCACTTTCGACATTTGGTATGTTGTCTATGTTCTATTGTGAATACAATATCAGTTTTTGAGATTTGTAAATTATTGTATTCCGTTTTCATTTACAATTTGTACTTTGTCCCAACTTTTTTGGAATCGGGGTTGTATATAATGACTGATACATAGTGATGGTATATAGTGTGTATGTATGTACTGATGACAATGACTATACCATGCATCCAAGTATACCTGAGAATGGTGAGCCAGCAAAGGGTTCAAAGATGGTATAATGATGACCTTGGCCCCTTGCTCACCTGATTTGATCCCAATTGAAGACCTGTGGGCTCTCCTAAAGAAGGAGGTTTACAGTGAAGGAAAGCAGTACACATCTTTGAACAGCTTGTGGGCATCTCTCTCGGTTGCTTCAACTGAAATTGGGTACAGTCACATTAAAAAAAAATGACAGAATCCATGGATATGAGACTAATACGAGTGTTTTAGAAACAAAAGATGGCTATTTTGGCAAATAAACCACTTCCCAAGAGTAAAAATATTTCGTTCGCTGTTAAATTACTGATTTTGATTTTTTTTTTTCATTTATGAAATAAAATGGAGATGTATTTCCCAGCTGCATAATAATTATGCACATTTAAAAAAAAAATCATTATATTTTCCCCTTGTAACATGCAAATCTGTGTTCCTTTATATAATGTTTACTGGATGATCACTTATGTTGTGTCTAGTTAAAAAAAAATTAATCCACAAAAAAACACAGTTGCAGAATAACGTATGCATTGTGTTGTAACTTGTCCCACATCTCCAATAGAATAAAAATTAAATAAGCACTAAGTGAACCAGAGCAAGTAAAATGAGCTTTCTGGTAATGATGCATTCAAGTTAACATTTCAAACAGTGCATTATAATGACTATTGATGTTCACAAAGCCATGATAATTTCTTAAATTGTCCTGTATTTTGCACTATTACCTCGAAATGTGTTCTTCAGCGTTCATGCTCTTGTGCGTGTAATGTTTGTAAAGACTTGCATGCCCACAAGAGGACGCCACATACCATGTTTTGTCAGAACAAATTACAAGGTCAACACAAATTTTACTTTCTTTTATTTATTTATTTATTTATTTATTTTCCCCCTCCAACAGAAAACTTGGACTACAAGCAGCGACTTCAGGCCATAAAAGATCTAATCAAGCAGCTGCCAAAGCCAAATCAGGAAACAATGCAAGTCCTGTTCAGACACCTGAAAAGGTAACCTCTCATGTCTGATGACCTTTAGAGTTAAAAGTATTACTATGAAGTGTAATGGATTTGCTCTTATGGAATATCAAGCTTGGAAAGGCGCACTATTGATTTAAGTGTGTGTACGCTCATGTTCTTGAGAGGTGAGTAGGGTACGGCGTGTGTTCTGTGCAAGCTGTCTGTATTGAGTTATCTCACTCCATTACTGAGACAGACCTGGACACTGGCCAACTACATCATTATGGAAGAGACTGGGTGATGGCAGGAGGGAGGGAGATATGCAAGGTGATAGACCACATCCTCATGACACCACAGTGTGATGCTGGAATTATCAGAGAGAGAGAGAGAAATGGACAATAAAGGGAGAGAGAGGTTGACTAGACTGATTAAACTACATTAAGATTAACTGGCATGTCAAGTACTGCAGGTACTGAAATGTCAGGTGCTGTGTGTGTATGTTTGGGGGGGGGGTTATTACATTAGTGTATTGGCCGTGTAATAATCCTACTGACATTAATCTCTACCCCCGTTTTGGGCTTCTCCCAGCCATTTTTAAGTGTAGCTTAGATTGTCTTAAAATTTAACGATGCCTTCTTACACACTTGAATGCATTACCGTTTTTTTTTTTAATGCACACCCTGTTTTACTGCTCACTGCTTTGACCTGCCATATTAGCATAAAGTCCTCTCGTATTCAGTAGTCCGATCTTTCACACTGGACTCGCTCAGAAATCTTGTTTGTGTCCGTCTGAGTGGGATTTTACTCCACATTAACCATAAACAGCTACATCGTTTTAGTAGCTCGAGAAGGAACACAGTGGTAATTCTTAGATGCGCTTCTGAATTCCCATAATGCACTGCAGTAAGTCGTATCCAAACAAGAGACGCTAACTGTTGCATTTGAAGATGATGCTTGATCTCTATAGCGAGACATTTACAGTGATGTTTATGTAATGGAATGTGACTACAGGCACATTATGTTGAGCAAGCTGTACTATACAAACGCTTTATTGATTTTTTTTTTTTTTTAAAGCTTAAAGCATGCCATTCAGTAGCTCTGTGAATCTAATAGGAATGAGGCATGTTAAGGAGCGTAAAGAACGCAAGTTTAAACCCTCCAGTGGGGGCTAGTAATTCAAGAGGACGTTAAGGGACAAATTGTCTGTGACTGTCATTGATGAAGTTCTCACATTGACCTGTAATTCACCTCATATACACCCGTAAAATGCTCTCGCACGCGCACACACAACACGCTCCATGATCTGAAGATGAGCAGTAAATGTCGCGAGGCTGAGAATTTTGTGTGATACAGGAGTAGGGCTACATGATTTAATTATATATTATTTTAATTGTGGCTAGAATTTTAATTCATGTTTAAGTAATTAAACATCATCGGCTGTAACATCGGCAAGGTTAGTTATGTCTGCAAATTTTTTGCATTCTTGTTTTTATATATTACTTGCTTATATACTGTAAATCTGTTAGGTTTGTTAAATTTTTTTTTTTTAAAGTTTAATTTTATTTATTAAAATATGAGCATAAGCAGCACTCTTATTCGGATTCAGATTTGTTCATGTAAAGGAATGCGTCAGTAAGATAAAATTACATTGTTCTCAAATCGATTGAATAATTTATAACGCAACTGTTGGGTAAAATAATCCGGATTATCGTTTTCGTCTGCATTCGTGCAACACTATACGGAAGCATTTTGTGCATGAAGGGTACTTGAGACTTCTGTGTGTACAAAATAAAACGAGAGCCTTTCCGTACACGTACATTTCCTTGTGTTTGAATCAAATCAGAGGATGTAATAGGTTATATTTGGTTTTGTTCATCGTGACTGCGTGCTCCTGTACCGTAAATCTGTAATTTGCATCTGCTTATTCCGTTCGAGGACGAGGCAGTAACTAATTGTGATCGTGGCCCAAAAAGAACACACACGGCTTCAAAAATCGAATTGCAGTGTTGGAGAAAGGTCATCGAGCTCGCTGTAATATTCGAACAGGTTTATCACCTCCATTATTTTGATTGAGTGTCACTTAGAGCTGTTCTAAACATCTTTTACACAGTAGTGCTCTTACTGTGGCCAGCTAGATGGAAAAGGTGAGTAGATAAAGGAGGTGTGCTAGAGGGTGTAGTCGTTCATTATGATCACTTCAGCCTGCTATCGCACTCTCAATGAAGGTCTGTGTTGGGACTGAGTTCAGATTTCATCGCCATATCAAACACTGACATTTGCCTCCATTTGCATTTAAATGACTCTTAGTCCAGTTTAACAGGAGATGGAGGACGGAGGTAGTGCTGGTTCATAAACATCATGCCCTGACATTTTACTACTGGAGAAATATTAAACCCATACTTGTATGTTTACATTATAGTAAAAGATGTTCTGTTGTACCTTGGGTTTGTGTTTGATTTTATTATTATTTTTTTTAATCATATGCTTGAATATATTACTAATAAAACATTTATTAATAAGAGATACTCGTGCACCATAAATGGATCATCATGAACCTGTGTGTCTCTGTCTTTCCTTCAGAGTGATAGAACACGGAGAAGCGAACAGGATGACAACACAGAGCGTGGCCATTGTGTTCGGCCCGACCCTCCTGCGACCTGAGACCGAGACCGGCAACATGGCTGTCCATATGGTGTACCAGAACCAGATTGTAGAACTGATCCTGCTGGAATATGACAACATATTTGGCAGGTAGAGCCCCTGTGGACTGTCCACTCATGCGCTGCTTCTCCAAAAAAATAATGCCAAATCATGACCACTGCAGAATTCATCATATAAAAGCAAATGCATGCTTCATTTGCTGTGGACCAGGCTTAATACCGAACATGTAAAGAGAAGAGTATCTGCATTATAACATTTGCCTAAGTGGTTAAAATAATACAAGAATATTAAACGGTACTTCATGCACTTCCTGATTTTGGACTTTTGAAGCTGTGCAGCTGTTTCTCTGGTTTACTCTTCCTGAAACGGAGCTGCTACTCCTCCTGACTGAGAATAAGCTGGATGGACTTGTTCATTTGGTTGGCACAGTGGATCGTCCTCCATTTTTGCTCGAACTGGACGTTACACTCACATGATTCTGTACCAGTAAGGAATCTGCTGTGGGCTGAGCGTCATGGAATATGAGAATATTTTAAGCGTATGTGTATATAGTGAATACTGAAGTCAAGCTGAAACTGGATTGGAGTTTCATTTCTTCCTGTTTTGGGCAACATTTCTGAACGTTTTTCCTGAAATAACGTTAAAATAGAGCATTAATAAAGCCAGTGTTTTTCTCAACAGCTAATCTGTGGAGGGAAAGTGAGTGATTTATCCTATATTAAATGAGTAACAGCTTCATGTCAGTATTACACGTTACATAAGCGGACCCTGAAAAGGATTTCCAAAGCTTACTAGACTCGTTTTCCTCCAGCTCTGCTTCTCCTATCTGCCATTTTGACTGCAATCCCTCAGTCTCATTCTTCGATGGAACTGCAAAGATTTGCTTCAACTCTCCACAAGTGACTACTGACCTGTTCCTCTCATTTTGGCAGCATCTCACCCAGTAAAGGGTCACGAAAGGCTCCGTGAGCTCCGAGGACATCTCCACTGTAACTCTCTGATCAAATAACTGGACTATGACAATTTGAGAACGTGGAAGTAGAACTGTAGTCAGGGGTTTGTTCTCTGGTAAAGAAGAATTAAAATATTACAGGTTGACCTTATTTAAAATGTGGGTAGTTTGCTCTTATTCTTTTCCCCTTACATCCCTCTTACCTAGTCATTGCGTTTATTTTATTTTTTTCTAATTCTTCCTCCTTACACTTCTTTCCCACTCCTGCATTACTGGAATTTGAAAGCGGAGACGTTTGCATTCAGTCCTGATGCTCCTGTTTCAGATCAATAGACCTCCCTACCTACTTTTCTCTCTGTATATCTCTCCATCAGTATGAACAGAAAAAGGCAGGGTTGTACAGGAAATAGTGTTTATGGTGTGGCCATGCCGCACACGCTTTTGTTCAGGTACACATTATGAAAAGCCGTTTTATACAGGAATTCCACAATATATGTACAGATTATGGTTCAAAGATTTCGAAATCTTTTGAAGTGCGAAAGGTTTCCCTAATATTGTATAATAAATATTAGAGTAATAAATATGAGATATTAATTGCTTCACACGAAGGGTTGTATTGCAATGCATTGTGAACAGCACATTTGAATGTAATTGTGAGACTAACTACTGTTTGACATTGACATGTCTAGTCCTAATTAAAAAGAAATCACATGCAAACTACATTTGTTACTCTTGCGTGGTTTTTCATCACCCTTTTTCACTATATGCTTCGTCGTATTTGCATTTTAATTTAAGTAAATTTCGTATGTTAAGCCTATACGAGGGGCGGCACGATGGTGTAGTGGTTAGCGCTGTCGCCTCACAGCAAGAAGGTGCGGGTTCGAGCCCCGTGGCCGGCGAGGGCCTTTCTGTGCGGAGTTTGCATGTTCTCCCCGTGTCCGCGTGGGTTTCCTCCGGGTGCTCCGGTTTCCCCCACAGTCCAAAGACATGCAGGTTAGGTTAACTGGTGACTCTAAATTGACCGTAGGTGTGAATGTGAGTGTGAATGGTTGTCTGTGTCTATGTGTCAGCCCTGTGATGACCTGGCGACTTGTCCAGGGTGTACCCCGCCTTTCGCCCGTAGTCAGCTGGGATAGGCTCCAGCTTGCCTGCGACCCTGTAGAACAGGATAAAGCGGCTAGAGATAATGAGATGAGATGAGAAGCCTATACGACTTTTTGTTAATGATTTGCTTTTGGAAAATCTCTGTAAAGGCTTCTGAATAAAACACTCTAGGTTATCCTTATTAGGGCTATCATTTGTTTTTCCAAGTGAGGTTTTATATAGTGTTCACTTTTTTTTTTCCCCCCTTCAACAAGAAAAAATACAAAACAAATAACAGGGTAAGTATAAAATCACAGGCCTGCCTGGACCACAACCTGTATAGCAGAGAGGAAGGGATCAGAATTTCCAAATGAGAAAACAATTAGCTCATATCCATAATTCAGAGCTCTGACCACAGGTTCGAGCAGCCAGAGCGTCAGCGGTGTGTGACGTACACATCATATTCTACTTTGGATTTCAGGGCAGCAAAGCTGAAACGCTCCCAGTCTCTCAGGTCCACAGAGGCCAAAGTGTGGGGAGGTAATTTGAGCTCACCATTATGAGCCATAAAACATTCATCACCTTGGTGCTCTGTCGTTTTCTGACTTTCTCCTCCAGTGTTCCTGCAGCACTCGCGCTTCTAATTCATAGCCTCTGCACCCACCAACATAAAGCTTATATGGCCACATGGCTTAAAATAGGTGTGTATAGCACTCTGTTCTAGTCTTACACACACACATCTTGGCAGTAAACTTGTGGTTTTAAAATCGCAGAGATAAGTTTTAATCCCTCTTTTGATCAGCGCCTTTGTAGTCTCACGAGTAGTTTCTGTATTTCCTGTGTAGAAGCCACACCTAACGTGAGTAATTGAATTCAATGGGAAACATGTGGAAGCGTTTAAGATTCGTTTCAGCTGTGTCCATGGAGACTGCAGTATTGTTGAAAGCCTAATGCTGCACAGTTCTAAAAAGATAAAGTATTGCAAAATGGATAGCTAAAGACACCAATTTACCCCAAATGCTTACCTCGTTTGTCTTTGGCAGGCCCGGCAATGCGAAGCATCAGGAAACATTTGCATGTGGAGGGTGCACACAGGACTAGTGCAGAATTTTATTTGACAAGGTAACCACTTTTATGGATGTTTATATGAATGTAAACAGTTTTAGTTGACTATAATTCTCTAGCCAATCCGTCTTCCTGACACTTATGAGCGTCCCACCAGTAAGAATTTATATTTTACTTTAACCTCAGTAAAGGAACGGGGCCTCCAGTACGCTGAAATACTTGTGTATTTCTTTTCGTTAGTGTAATGTGTATGCAGGCGCTAATATTTGCAGTAAATTCCAAAGATGTCAGATGTTGGTATGCTTGTCAGTATTTTACTGCAGGAATTGACGGACTCGTATTTTTTTCCTCCCTGTGCTTGAGTACATATCTGCATTATTTACATATCTTTTTCTCTACAGCCCAGGATGTATTGAAATCACCACTAATGGCGTATTCCCGGCATTTCCTAGTTAAAGATATTGCTCTGTCTAAGTGTTTTGGTTTTGAACTCTATTTATTTGCAAATAATTTTGCATAAGCCTGCTTTAAAATCACATTTTTGCACGTCCTGGATGACATAATCATGTATTTTAAATGTCATGGGCTGTGCTTCAGTATTAATGAAGTTCTCATAGCTGGACTTGATGTCTTTTTGCTTGGGAAAATCTAATGCATTTTAAACAGATGCTTCAATTTGGATTTACATAAGGTAATTGCAGAATGCTGGAAATACCAAGTTGGTGTGTGTGTGTGTATAAACAACCTGTCACAATCCCCACAACACACACACATGCAAATTCATGTCCCTTCATTTGCTAATGCAATCATCCTCATTAAGAGGGCGATAAATACAAAGCCCGGAGTATTGAGTGGGAAGGATAATGAACCCCGTCTACATGTCCATCTAGTGCTGAGGGCTGCTGTGTGATTGGCTTAGCCATGCTACATTACCTGAGCTATCGTTAAAGAAGAAACCTTTCTTTGTCACATGCACACTTCAAAAGCACAGTGAAATTTATCCTCTGCATTTAACCCATCGGAAGCAGTGAACACACGCGCGCGCACACCCAGAGCAGTGGGCAGCCACACTAGAGCACCCGGGGAGCAGTCAGGGGTCAGGTACCTTGCTCAAGGGCACTTCAGCCCAAGGCCGGCTCACGTCAACCTAACTGCACATCTTTGGACTGTGCACCGGATGAAACTCAGGCAGACACGGGGAGAACATGCAAACTCCACACAGAAAGGCCCCTGCTGGCTGCTGGGTTCGAACCCGGAACCTTCTTGCTGTGAGGCGACCGTGCTAACCACTACACCACCGTCCTCCTTCCCACGCCTTACAGTACCTGGTATTCCTAGGCAGTCTCCCACTCAAGTACTAACCAGGCCCAACCTGTATGTGGCGCATCGGGCGGCGCCAATCTCCGTTTCCATAGCCCTCGGCCTCTCGCCTATTACATAGCTAGGGTTACAGTGGGGGGCTAGTCCTCTGGTAACCACGAGAGTTTAACTCCCCATGCACATCTGTATTG
This sequence comes from Neoarius graeffei, assembly GCF_027579695.1. Lineage (NCBI taxonomy): Eukaryota > Metazoa > Chordata > Actinopteri > Siluriformes > Ariidae > Neoarius > Neoarius graeffei. The sequence continues at coordinate 57,451,112 of NC_083582.1, read as the reverse complement.
CAGCGTGCCTTGCCAGATGGCGGTAGGTACCATTTTTATGATGGTCTTTGGTATGACCCGACCTCACGATCTCCCGATCGGGAGGCGGACACACTACCACTAGGCCACTAGTCGGTTACTACACCACCGTGCCGCCCATTAAAGGGCCTATAAACAGTGTTTGAGGCAGCACCTGAAACCACCTCGAGGAAAAGGACAGGCTATGATTTTTAACACACAGCTCTCTCCTCACACTCTTCTGGTTTGGACTGCTCCTACCTACTAATTTGGTTTCAGCTACTAATTTGCTCCTGACGGCCATGTGGTGGGTCTCGTTTCTTTTCTGATGAGTCCTCTTCAGGCCACAGCAATGGAACTAGTCCTAGTCAGCAGCTTATTAGGATGTGGAGTCAATAACAGAGCCTGTGCTACCCTCAGAGGCTTAATGATACATGTTTCAACATCTAACCTCCTCATTAGTGCTACTAAGTGACGATCACACTTATAAATAGCTCCGTGTGCTTCTTAATTATAGCCTGAGAAATCACAGGGTTGTTAGTGTATGTGTTATGTGCGCCTGATTATGTGCGCGCACTTTTTTTTTTTTTTTTTTGTATAATAAATAAGGGGTGTTTGTGCTGGTCTTATGACTGTGTTTCCCAAGAGTTTACTTTATACTCTTACCCACCCAGACACATCTCTTGCACACGTGCACTCTAGCCTCGTTGTTGAGGTGATATATGGCGGGTACTCAAGCAGGCACATTGCTAGCTGAAGCTGTTCCACTGTGGCTATGAGAAATGTGTTTCAAGGTGAAAATCAATCAGGGCATCTTGGGCATTTGCACGGGGTATCCTCTCTTAAACGTTTACTCCCATAAACATTTTTAAGTTTGAAGAAACGGATCATCTTATTGCAATTTGCACAACTCGCAGATTACTAACTGTTTTGAACTATTAAAGGAATAATCCAGTGTTTTTCAAATTAATCTCAATCTCGTGCATTTGAAGTGTATGCATTATGATGAGGAATAAGAATTCCAACACGTTTCCTGTTTCTGACAAAACCTGGAAGAAGCTCGTATTGAAACTATAAGCTCTGTGTCTGTGGGGTTCATCCTTGCAGAGACTACTTATTTAGAAAGTAATATATGTGGTCAGTTTCTATCTTGTGGAATAAAACCTTCAGATCAAAATCACTGGGAGGGGGGGGGGGGGGGAACCTAAATAATAGTGGAATTATATTTTATTTGACAGTATTGCTCCAGGCAGCACAGTGATGCAACGAGTAGCATTATCGTATCACAGCTCCCAGGTCCAGAGTTCGATCCTGAGCTCAGGTTACTGTCTGTGACAAGTTTTTCATGTCCTACGCATCGGTTTTCTCAGAGTTCTTCTGTTTCAGCCCACAAACAAAAATACTTACAAAATAGACTGTTAAAAGTAGTGGGATTTTTTTGTTGTTTTTTTTACAAAATAGACCTTATGTTAATTCATTATAATTTTTCCTGGTTATACAGTTGCACTTTTTGATCATCTAGGACATGCTTGTAGAAGCGAGTTATTTATAATAACACTATCTGTTATCACCCAAATGAGGATGGGTTCCCTTTTGAGTCTAGTTCCGCTCGAGGAACCATTCCTCGTGTTGTCTTGGGGAGTTTTTCCTTGCCACCGTAGCCTCAAGCTTGCTCTTCTTCTAGCTAGTCCCACTTATGTGCAGAGGTGGACGAAGTACCCAACTTAAGTCCAAGTACAGATATCGTTGGTCAAATGTTACTCCGATACAAGTGAAAGTTCATTCATTCTCATTGTCTCTAGCCGCTTTATCCTGTTCTACAGGGTCGCAGGCAAGCTGGAGCCTATCCCAGCTGACTACGGGCGAAAGGCGGGGTACACCCTGAACAAGTCACCAGGTCATCACAGGGCTGACACATAGACACAGACAACCATTCACACTCACATTCACACCTACGGTCAATTTAGAGTCACCAGTTAACCTAACCTGCATGTCTTTGGACTGTGGGGGAAACCGGAGCACCCGGAGGAAACCCACGCGGACACGGGGAGAACATGCAAACGCCACACAGAAAGGCCCTCGCCGGCCCCGGGGCTCGAACCCGGACCTTCTTGCTGTGAGGCGACAGCGCTAACCACTACACCACCGTGCCGCCTACAAGTGAAAGTTGTCTAGTCAAATTTTTACTTAAGTACTGAAGTACTTGCTTTTAAAAATACTTAAGTATTAAAAGTACATTTTCTGTCAACGCATCATTGTATTCTTGCCACAACGCTTACAAAACCTAACGCCGTTACCAAAGACAGAAATGTGAATTCACAAAATGAACGCATGTTGTGCCATCATGGTGGTTTCACATTAAGCTAGCTAGTCAGTGAAGCTCCACCGGACATGCTAGCAAGCGCTCTTCAAACTCAAAATCATATTGGGTAGCTAACGCTACTAGAACAGAAAGATTTCTACATTGTTTATTTGGCAAGATTATGCTAAAACATATTACTGAAAGGACTTCAGGTAAGTTAACATTATTCATGTTAGCGTAACTCCATTTTTGCATGCTAACTAACGGTGTCCAAGTTAACTAGCTATGTGTTAACGTTAGCCGTGGACAAGGTGACGGCAACTTGGTGGGCAAATCCATAGAAAGTCATTTGACTAACCGGACTGCATAGCTATTGTCGCGTTATTGCTAACTCTAAAAGCACAGACAGCTTCGTTGCAAGCTTTCTCTTGGAATAAAACATTTACAGACCTCAATATGCTTTCACAGGTTGGACGTCGAGTATTTGTAGGCCGTGATGTGGTTCGTTTTCGGCAAACATTTAAAACAAAACAACTCTTTATTCCTTTTAGAAAACTGAAACATGAGTTCTAGGTAAAGTCATGGGTGCGTTCATTTTCCAGAAGAACCGCCTCCTTTTGTTCTGCCATCAACTGATTGCGTTAAATAACGCTGCTGAGAAATCGCTGAACTTGATTTTATACAGTCTATGGATGTGACGTGACCCTAGTGACAGGCTGTCTCAGTGTCACCTGCGAAAAAGCCATCACGTTTTAGAAAAGAAAAAAAACATCCACTTTCAAAGCCGCTTCATAGTAATGAGTAACGAGGACCTTGACAGAAATGTAGTGGAGTGAAAAGTATGATATTTGCCTTTGAAATGTAGTGAAGTTAGTCATAAGTTTCCAAAAAAAATAATACTCAAGTAAAGTACAGATACTCAAAGTGTACTTAAGTATAGTACTCAAGTAAATGTACTTCGTTACTGTCCACCTCTGCTTATGTGTGTGGGGTCGCTGCCATGTCCTTGACATGTCATGTTAATTGGAGCATAGTTTTGTGCCAGATGCCCCTCCTGCTGCAACCCTCCCGTTTCCAGGACCAACCATTCTCTCTCTCTCGCGCGCCCACACACACATTCACACCTCTGGGCAATTTAGAGTAGCCAGTTAACCGAACTGCATGTCTTTTGGACTGTAGGGGAAACCAGAGCACCCAGAGGAAACCAACGCAAACACGGGGAGAACATGCAAACTCCAAACCGAAAGGCCCGCGTCAGCCACTGGGCTCGAACCCAGAACCTTCTTGCTAACCACTGCACTACCATGCCTCAGGCTTGCTCATTATGGATAAATTTAATTAGTTCATATGTTTCAAATCTTTATTTTTCTTTGAAGCTGCTTTGCAGCAATATCTTGTTAAAAGCGCTATACAAATAAACTGATGGCTTGTTTTTAGTAAGGCTTGTCCCAAGTTGTGAATTAGGCTCTAAATCTACAGCGACCCTGCACAGGTTAAAGAAGGTAAATTTGTATAAATCGACGTAACTTTTTTTTTTTTTTTTTGGTCAGTTTAACAAGTGTAGTTTTGATTTGCTCTCGATATAAAAGTTTACTGATGTGATTGAACAACTGCCCCTTTGATGAGCATCTTAAACTTGGCTTGCCACGGCTCTGGACTATCTGCCCTTTAAACAGATTTGATTTTGTCCATTTAAGAAGTCCTTTTTGCATCAGAAAATTGTAAGATTTGGAATTTACATTCCTTCCACTCAATCTCACCAGATTTTCACCTCAAACATAACTGGCATTGAAAGGAAACCACATTCAGTGCCAAAGGTGGTGGGCATGGTGGTGTAGTGGTTAACACGGTCGCCTCACAGCAAGAAGGTTCTGGGTTTGAAGTTCGAACCCAGCGGCCAGCGAGGGCCTTTCTGTGTGGAGTTTGCATGTTCTTCCCATGTCAGCATGGGTTTCCTCTGGGTGCTCCGGTTTCCTCCAAAGACATGCGGTTAGGTTAATATGGGACGGCCTTGGGCCGAGGTGTCCTTGAGCGAGGCACCTGGCTGCCCACTGCTCTGGGTATGTGTGTGTGCTCATTGCTTACGTCTGTGTTCACTGCTTCAGATGGATTAAATGCAGAGAGGAAATTTCACAAGTGTGTGATGAATAAAGTTGTGCTTTCTTTTTTTTTTTCTTTCTTAAAGCATTCACAGAATCTGGGTAAAACACTTTTTTTACTCTGTACCTGATTGCCAAATATCCGATATGATTTGACAGGTCTAGCTGAGTAGTTTGCGTTTAGTCCAACACTTCTACCCCTTGTTCTAGCACACACCGATCCAAGGTATTAATATCTCTGATTTTTCATTATAATTCCATGGAAATGTAATGCGGCAAATAGCAATGTGTTCTCATGGGACAAAAAAAATAGGACAAAATGATATCTAGGCTACAAACACGTTACCTTTTCTGGGACTGTGGCGTGTGAGGTAAAGGTCCATTGGGGAGCTGAGAGGCAGATCTTTGTCAATATGTAGAAGTCATTGATCTGTTGAACAGGGTGTGCAACAAATCCTGCAGTGTGTGTCTCGCTGCTCAGTCAAGTGATGGAGTGAGTCGTGTGTGTGGAGTGTCCTGATGCTGAGAATACTGCACTCCCTGGATGAACAAATTAGTTGTAAAGATTTAAATACGACATGCCTTATGTTGTAGGTATGTCACTCCGCTAGAAGTCGCTTTAAAATATCCTTAAACTGTTTTTCTGTTGTTTTCTCAGGACAGAGACTTCTTGTGTGCGGTACTTGCACATACGTTACACATGTGGTGGTTAGAGATCAGGTTGTAAAATGCTAGAGCGTGCATTTAAATCCAATTTGTCTCCCGAATGTGCTGAAAATGAATCCCTTTCCTCCTTTCTGCAAAGGACCGGTTTGGTTATTTGTTAGCAGAAGATTTGTGAAGCTGTTTGAATATTGTATAGAACTGCAGTGCTGTGTGCCTTCGTAATGTTGTAATAGCCAGCTTTTCTTTCTTTTCTCTTTCGTCAGAATCATCATCCATATTGTCAGCTTGGCTGTTTTTTCTACAGATACTTTTAAGTACTTCTTTCTTTGTCTTTTTTTTTTTCCTCCTCATCTTTACTAACAGGCTTTACTGACATGGACCAATCTATCTTTCTGGTCTTTCCCACTCCACCCCTTTCCTGCATGCAGTTGTAGTTCAGTATTTACAGTGTACTTATTCACTTGTACTTCCAAATATGCCCCCACCTTTATCTCTCGCTCTCCCAGCGCTCTAATGAGGTTAGAGTGGGTGGAGGGAGAGACTGAAGTGGATTAGTGTTGAGGTGATGGACGCTGGCAACAGGAGGAGTGAGCGATCCTTCCTGTGCCCGTGCTTTAGGAGGGGTCGGTTGGGATAAACTCCCCCTGCCCCTTAGGTGAAGCTCTAATTGATTTTTCTACCCTGTGCCATCTGGCTCTAAGCACAGCAGGAGGGAGGAGGAAGAAGAAACAGAAACCCTGAAAATTGAGGTATAGATCCAGAGCATTGTTCAGGCAGCAGTTGGGCGACTCGAGTGTTAATGTACACTGGAGGTAAAAGGTCGGTATGTAACTGAAAAGCAATGTTGTAAACGTGCTAAAAGTTTGAGGTGGTGCAGAGGTGAGTTCGGTAACATGGAAGCTGCGAGAGTTGGTGAATAAAGGACTGGGTACAATAGAGAGGAGACAGTCTGAGTGATGAAATAGTGTAGACAAAGCACATGAGGAGGAAAAACACTGAATTAAAGAAGCTTGTTATTTTTAGAGGCCTCTGCTTGCCAGCAAGGTGAATTGCAATTGCAGTAGAACATGACAGCCCTAATGGACCCACTCACTCTGTAACTGCTGTGTTTATATCACACAAGTCACATTTTAAAGGAGACCTGAAGGCAATTTTTTTCTCATCAAAATTCTATTTCTCATTTTATGAAATATAGGAATGCATTTCTGACTGCTATTTTGTCACTGCTATAGCAAGTTACGAGTAGGGATGGCGAAAACTAAAAAAAACTTGGCCGACCACCGAGCCTCATTAGCCGGTTAAAGTCGGTTAACCTATGAGTTTAAAATTCTAGAATTGGAATTATTACAGGGATGTAAACGGCGCGCCTTTTGGCGGATGCAGCCCTCTCCACGGCTGAATCGCGCAGATCCGACCTTCCTTTCCCAAGGAGGGGCGTTGGAGCGTCCGACCGCAACTTCATCAAAGCAAATTCTGCATATAAGCAAATGCCGCCACAGTCCACGAAACACGGGAAGTACAAGCACGAGAAGAAAACAGCAAATCAGAAAGCCGCCCGCGCCGAAGCCGCGCAAAATTTAATGTACAGTTTAATAAACTGATTGCTCAGCTTCCGCGCAAACGCGCGCAGCCCCCCCCGATCCACTGCCCTCCTCCCACACCCCCCACGCCTCATGGACTGCAATGGCACCCGCCTATTTAGTAATTTTAATACAGAATCCACCTTGAAATTACAATCAGACACTCCAACGCCCCCCCCCCCCCCCCCCCCCCCAAAAAAAAAACGGATCTGCGCGATTCAAAAAAAAAAAGTCGGCATCTGCGCCTTTAGTTTGTGTGGAGAGATATGATCTGCAATAACATGCATTGTTGGCTACAGACCGAAACTTACTTTCAGAATGCACTGGCCAAGGCAGGACTAAACTCCATGTGCCTTCTAATAATAATTAAAAAAAAAAAAACAGAATAGTAATTTGTAAGCTAAAAAGCCTGCGTCTGCACTTTTCACCAAGTAGCAGCTGGGTGGGACATGACTGAATGGGTGTTTCTGATTTGTCAGCTGTCTTTAACTGGGGCGGGACATGACTGAATGGGTGTTTCTGATTTGTCAGCTGTCTTTAACTGGGGCGGGAGGGCGGGACATGACTGAATGGGTGTTTCTGATTTGTCAGCTGTCGTCCTTACGCCGTATGGCATGGCCCAAGCGTTTACAACATGGAATTCCAGGTTCTCCGCTCCAAAATCGGCAGCTTCAAAACGATTGATTTTTTTTTTTTTTAACCGACAACCAAAAAAAAATTAATCGGTTGACGTTGATTCGGTCAACCATCGGTCAAACGGTCATTGGTTAACATCCCTAGTTACGAGTGTTTGAAATATGCTCTGTAATACATCAGTCCGTATGTCAAAGCAATGGCCGTAAACGAGATTCGCTGAGACCTGTGCGAGACATCGTAGGACGGAAGTAAAACGTACAGCGGAAATCAAAGTGACCGACATCTGCCAACGTTGTCAAAAGACGCGCGCGACCTCTTTCGAATGCTGACGTAATCAAGCCGGAAATTTTGTTTGTTTTGATAGCAATCAGGAAAGTTTGAAAAAAGTAGGCAGTAATCGTCATTTAAACTCGTTTTTGTGCAATATTTCATTTGGAAAACAGTTTTCAAAATGGCGGCACTGACACTTGGCATTTCGAAGTCTCACACAAGTCTCGTGAAGATCGCGCGGATAAGCGACGCCTGCCGTGGACCAAACGAACTAAATTCAACACGGCTAAAAACCGAATAGGCCGATAAGTATAATATTTAATTGCCAATACGAGTCACGATATAAGGTAACTGAAAACGTAATTGAATAACACGTTAATTTAAGAAATAAAGCAAGTTTAAAAATGACTTCAGTTCCACTTTAAGGAAAAGGGGCAGAACTGAGAAGCTACGTTTCGGCTAAGACGATTTCTGGGTCATGATTTTGAAACCAAAGCCTGTTATTAAGAAACTAGTGCGATTCATGGCATTGTAGTGCTGTAACTCTTCCCCGACCCCTGTCAACCCCCCAAAATATCTTGGAAAATATTCAATATAATCACAATATTATGTAGCACAACATACACACACACTGCAGTGTTCTGGTGTGTTAGGCACTGTGTGCTAATGGGATTCATGCAGTATGTGTGTTGAGTCCAGTAAGTGGTCTGATGAAAGCATGACTAACTGCATCAGGCCATGTGTTTCAGTCCGAGACAGCACATTAGTGTTTAAGACACTGCCGGGAAGGGTGTAGTATCTTGAAATATACCTGAGACAAATTGAATTTCTAGCTTGATTGAATTAGACATGGGAGAAGACAGAAGCAGAAAGAAGGGTGAGAGAGAGAGAGAGAGCTCTGAATTGGCCTCGAGTAGCAGGAGAGCTACAAGGAGTGAGCTGAAATTTTTAAAAAGTGCTGTTTCTGACTCGACTTGATTCTGATCTTCAGTTTTGTGTTCACAATGTTGGTGCTTTATATGTAAAGAAAGATTTATTTATCGATTGATTGATAGTTTCACTGCAAGTCGATGAATATTACACATTATGAACAACGGAACTCCATGACCTGAAATGACCATGAATATGCTCGTAACTGAGTTCTGAGGAAAGTGCTCAGTGATGACAGTATTATTTAAATACAGATGGAATTTCTACACGCCTCTGGAACTGTACTGGAAAAATGAACTGTTGAGCTGCTCTTCCCTGAAGATATTCATGCAGAGTTTTGATGATGTCATGATGATTCATGACCAGTCAGGAGTATTCTTACAGAAATACTGTTTCTGTATATGCAAACTCGCGACCACACATCTACTGCCTGTGTAAATAAAGTTGAAATGCATTTGGGGCAATTTCCTCAATTCAGCGAGTGTCACTACATTTCCTCTAAAGGAAAATGCAGGTTTTGGAAAAAATGGTTGTGATTATGTACACACACACACTAGTGCATCTTAAACAATTAGAATATCGTGGAAAAATATTTTTTTTTCATAATAGAATTCAAAAAGGGGCGGCATGGTGGTGTAGTGGTTAGCACTGTTGCCTCACAGCAAGAAGGTCCGGGTTCGAGCCCCGGGGCCGGCGAGGGCCTTTCTGTGCGGAGTTTGCATGTTCTCCCCGTGTCCGCGTGGGTTTCCTCCGGGTGCTCCGGTTTCCCCCACAGTCCAAAGACATGCAGGTTAGGTTAACTGGTGACTCTAAATTGACCGTAGGTGTGAATGTGAGTGTGAATGGTTGTCTGTGTCTATGTGTCAGCCCTGTGATGACCTGGCGACTTGTCCAGGGTGTACCCCGCCTTTCGCCCGTAGTCAGCTGGGATAGGCTCCAGCTTGCCTGCGACCCTGTAGAACAGGATAAAGCGGCTACAGATAATGAGATGAGAATTCAAAAAGGTAAACTTTCATATATTCTGTATTCATTACACAAAGTTAACTATTTTGGGCCTTTTTTTTTTAATTCGGATGATTATGGCTTATAGCTCATAAAAATCAGAAATCCAGGATCTCAAATTATTAGAATATTTCCTAAGATCAATTAAAAAGGATTTGCAATACAGAATGTCCAACATATGAAAAGTATCTTCATTTATACACTCAGTACTTGGTTGGGACTCCTTTACCACGAATTACTGCATCAATGCGGCGCGTCATGAAGGCGATCAGCCTGTAGCACTGCTGAGGTGTTACTGAAGCCCAGGTTGCTTTGATAGCGTCCTTCAGCTCGTCTGTATTTTTGGGTCGGCTGTTTCTCATCTTCCTCCTGACAATATCCCATAGATTCTCTCTGCGGTTCAGGTGAGGTGAGGTGTCTGACCAATCAAGCACAGTAATATCATAGTCAGCAAACCATTTAGTCGTAGCTTTGGCACTCAGTGTGTTTACATGCACATCCAAATCGAGCTGCTGTCGGTAATCGAGCTAAGGGTCCCAGCAGGGGTGCCAGAGAAATCCAATCCTACATGCACACAAGGAAATCGAGCTATTGTGTGAGGTACATTGTGCACCCGAGCCACAGGTGGCGCTACACGCCCCATCGTGTTGGTACACTTCCGGTTGTCGTCATGAAGAAGAGCTATTCAAGAGTATAAACAAAGTTATCAGTTCCGTGTTCACAAGAAGAGTGTTTGTATGCATGAACAGAAGTGTTCCTAATAAAATGGCCACTAAGTTTTAAGTTGATCTGTAATGGTGAACATATTAACTGTTAGCCTGCTAACATGCTAATAACTTACCAACTAATTGGAAATGGGTGCGTACATGCCCAGACACAAGTGTTCCTAATAAAGTGGCAGCTAAGGTGAAGTGTCATGCCGACCGAGGCTGTTGTGTTTCCCGCTTGTGGTCTCGTCACTTCCGGAAGGGGCAGTGCTGAAGTACGTAGCTCAATAGGGTTTACATGCACTAAGTAGCTCGGCTAAAATCACATACAGTAATCTAGGTCGTGTAGCTCGATTACGAGAAATCAAGTTCGGTTCAATTTCAGCCGAGCTAAGGTGTTTCCATGGCATTTAGAACTTTGATTTCAGTCGAGCAACGGCAGAAATTCGATTTTCTCTGTATGCATGTAAACGCACTGAGTGTGACAGTTTGTAGCCCCTTTCCTGAAGATGTCTTTGCATGGTGGCTCTTGATGCACCAACACCAGTCTCAGTCCACCCCTTGTGAAGCTCTCTCAAGTTCTTGAATCTACTTTTCTTGACAATCTTCTCAAGAGTACAGTCATCCCTGTTGCTTGTGCACCTTTTCCAGCCAGCCTTTTCAGCAGTGACCTCCTGTGGCTTACCTTCCTTGTTGAGGGTGTCAATGATCATCTGGACAACTGTCTCGTCAGCAGTCTTCGCCATGATTGTGGTTACGTGTACTGAACTAGACCGAGAGATGCACGCTATTTATATTGTTTTACTCGAAATGAAATATTCTAATATTTTGAGGGGTTTTGTGTGTGTGTGTGTTGTAGGCCATAATTATTAAAAGAGAAAAATGCTTGCAACATTTTAGTTTCTAGAGTCAAGAATATATTAAATTTTCACTTTCTTAAATAACCAATGGAAAATATTGAACTTTTTCATGATATTCTAATTGTCTGAGATGCACTAATATACAGAGGACTCGACATGAGTAGCCATTTAACCATGAAGTATCAGAAAGAAGAAGCTGGTGTGGCATGGCATCATTTTCAGACTTTTCATCAGATTATAGATTTGTGCATTACTAATTCATGCTCTCTGGCCCAAAAGCCGCCCTGAAATCCAACCCCGATCAATGACAATAACCTTGGGGGAGTTCTCAAGGTTAGGAGACTTTTTATTGTCTTTCACATCTTTGTTTCTTTTGTCTTGTCTTCTCAGGCAGGTTCTCTTCTCTGTTCTCTAGTCTGTATTTGTTTGTTTCTATCCTGTAATAAACAGGTGTTTGGTCTGGCGATCACCTTTAGTATTAGAAAAGTCAAATGGGAAGAGATTCGAGGAGGAAATAGATTAATTGCAGATTTAGGAGTCCATACACAGAGTTTGTGCAGTGTAAAACTGTGAACTGTATTCTTTAATTTTTAAAAAAATTAATTTCAAGTTTCTTGGGAATAATTCCAGCAAATCTGTATCGTATTGTGGTTGTAAATGTTAAATGTGAAAGTTGCATAATTTTGACCCTCCAAACTTAAAGATCATTTCAAGGTTTTAAATATGTCCATAAATCAGTGTCTTTTTGCAGCCTTGTTTATTCTGTTCTCCCAGAACTGATCTGCCTCTTTTATAAAAAAAAAAAAAACCCAACAACAAAAATCCCCATAGAAGAGCAGTAGCGTTAGCTGGTTTTTATGGGGAATACTATTGTTTGGTTGCCGCTGTATTCCATCTCACGTGTACAAAATTCAGTCAAGTGTTTTTTTAGGGCCTCTTGTAAAACCTTTTGTACTGTGGTGGTTATTATTATTATTATTATTATTATTATTATTATTATACTGCTCTTGGGTTGATTACATACTAGTGCATCTCAAAATATTGGAATATTGTAAAAAAAAAAAGTTATTTTTTTCATAATTTAATTCCAAAAGTTACATTTTCATATATTCTATATTCGTTATATGTAAAGTGAAATATTTCAAGCCTTTTCTTGTTTTAATTTTGATGATTATGGCTTATAGCTAATGAAAATTAGAAATCCAGGATCTCAAAATATTAGAATATTTCATTTCGAGTTTGAGTAAATTAAAACAGTATAAATACAATGTATCTCTTGGTCTAGTTCAGTACACGCAATCACAATCATGGCGAAGACTGTTGATGAGACAGTTATCCACAAGGTGATTATTGACACCCTACACAAGGAAGGTAAGCCACAGAAGGTCATTGCTGAAAAGGCTGGCTGGAAAAGGTGCACAAGGAACAGGGATGACTGCAGCCTTGAGAGCATTATGAAGAAAAGTTGATTCAAGAACTTGGGAGAGCTTCACAAGGAGTGGACTGAGGCTGGTGTCGGTGCCTCAAGAGCCACCACACACATACATCTTCAGGAAAGGGGCGACAACGTCAGAAGTGTCTTACCTGGGCTAAGGAGAGAAAGAACTGGACTGTTGCTCAGTGGGCTTGATCAAACACAGTGGACCAACACCAGCCAATGACATGGCACCCCAAATCATCACAGACCATGGAAACGTCACACTGGACTTCAAACACCTTAGATTCTGTCCCTCTCCACTCTTCCTCCAGACTCGAGGACCTTGATTTCCAAATGAAATGCAAAATTTACTTTCATCTGAAAAGAGGACTTTGCACCACTGAGCAACAGTCCAGGGGTGGGTTTCCAAAAGCATCACAGCACAAAGATCATTGTTAAATGGTAGCGTGAGCGGCACAATGAACACTCTCTCCCCTAGTTAAGACACTCTTAGCATTAAGAGGCTTTTGGGAAACCTACTGCAGTTCTTCTTCTCCTTAGCCCAGGTAAGACACTTTTGACATTGTTGATTATCATCTGGACAACTGTCAAGTCAGCAGTCTTCCCCATGATTGTGGTTGTGTGTACTGAACGAGACCGAGAGATGCATTATATTTATAGTGTTTTACTCAAACTGGAAGTCTCATCTCATCTCATTATCTGTAGCCGCTTTATCCTTCTACAGGGTCGCAGGCAAGCTGGAGCCTATCCCAGCTGACTACGGGCGAAAGGCGGGGTACACCCTGGACAAGTCGCCAGGTCATCACAGGGCTGACACATAGACACAGACAACCATTCACACTCACATTCACACCTACGGTCAATTTAGAGTCACCAGTTAACCTAACCTGCATGTCTTTGGACTGTGGGGGAAACCGGAGCACCCGGAGGAAACCCACGCGGACACGGGGAGAACATGCAAACTCCGCACAGAAAGGCCCTCGCCGGCCACGGGGCTCGAACCCGGACCTTCTTGCTGTGAGGCAACAGCGCTAACCACTACACCACCGTGCCGCCCCCAAACTGGAAGTGAAATATTCTAATAATTTGAGATACTGGATTTCTGATTTTCATGAGCTATAAATCAAAACAAAACACAAAGCCTTGAAATATTTCACTTTTTTCATGCCATGAATATAGAATAAATGAAAGTTTACCTTTTTGAATTAAACCATGCAAAAAAAAAAAAACTTTTTCATGATATTCCAGTATTTTGAGTCGTCCAGTAGGCATACAATTAAATAGCTTTTGCTGTATTTGCTCCACCAAACAGTGCTGATTTATATCCATTTTCCTTCATTGTGAATCTTTCCTGGCTTATAAGAAGGTTTCCGAAAGAGGGGGATAAAAAGGCTATCCCGAAACAAATCAAAGGTTTATTTATTATTTTTTTAAATTGGTACTATTTTTTAAATACATCTTAAAATCTATTTAAAGTTTGTGTGAAAATGATCTCGTTACAGAGAAGCTGTGAATTCTTGATTTATTTTATTGTGAGACGGGGAGTCATAAAAAAAACAAAAACAAAAAGGAAAACCTATCTATAAAAAATATATAACCACAGATTAAAACAGGGACATATAAAACAAGTTGTGGCCATGCTATTAAGACATTGGCACAAACAAAACATTTAAAAAAAAAAAAAAACCTTCCTCATTGACAACATTTTGGCTTTGTAAAAGAGTAGCACAGTTTCGTGGTTAAGGACGTCTGCACATGTAGCATACAATTAAATTATAAATGTTCAGTAGCTTCTAAGTCTAGTGGGGAAAGAGACAGAAACACAATGATGGGCAACGTGAGAAGAGAAATCTCTAATCTTTCAAATACTGGGTGTCTGTTTAAAAAAAAAGAAATCAAATAATTGAAAATGTGAAAATAATACTCTCTGTTTTAAAACACTTTGAAATGCCAGAGAGCTGTCTCTAGCTTTGTATTCATTCATTCTTCGAAATTATTCTTCATACTAAAATATATTATTGTATTAATACAAACTACAATATTGTACACTACACTGTGTAATAAATAACCATAAAGGAAAAAAATATAAAAAAATAAGACACATAAATATAAAAGGTCTCTAAATCTAAACTTATACTGATGAAGAGGGTGAGGAAATAATACTGCCATGACTGCAAACAAACATTACACAACGTTCACTGAGAAACAGACAAAAAAAAATTAATACTGACTGTTATGAAAGTAGGGAAAAAAGAAAAAAACAACTCGAGGTGAAAGGTAATGGCGGGTTCATATTTAATACCTGAAGTAAAAGTGAATGCGTAGTTAATCAGATGAAGAAGTGCATCAGACAGGGGAAGCAGAAACACTTCAGAGCTGGAAATGTTTTGTTCTTTGATTCCTGACTGTTTTTGTTAGAATTAATTTTGCTCCGTAAAGAGACAGGAACAGTCCTTGGGTTCGGACTAGTGGTTGAGGGTCAGGGGGTCACAGGTTTGCTACCACACTGGGAACATGCTGTTAAAGAAGAGAAGAGTGTGAGAGAAGTGCACCAGCTCTTTGCAATGGCACTTAACACATGCATGCTTTTGCATAAGGAAGGGTGTCGGGGCTGCGAGTCGGGGAAGCGGGGCGGGATTAGACCCATACTGACGTTTCTGTAAAATCTGGATGTCTTTTTTTTTTTTTGTTAAAAAAAAAATCTTGGTTTGTCTCTCACCCCCATTTCCCCTTCCGTTTAAGGCTCACAGGCCACTTCCAAACAAAACACACAGACGGGTTGTGAGCTAGTGTAGGTGTGTGTGTGACGTATGGGTCAGATCGAGAGTATTAATACTGAAAGGTAGACATTAAACAAGGCCCACAGAGGTGTTCATCAGTAAACTGGGAGCATGGTAGTGCACAGGATCTTTCTTTTTTTTCCTTCATATGCAATAAAATACTGAGTTTTGTTCATTGGCAATAAAAATGTATAGAAATCTCTCCCAACTGTACAGCTTTCTTTTTTTTTTTTAAGGTTTAAACAAGAGTGACAAAAAATTAGTAACACTGATAAAAAGAAACCCAAGGTGTTTTAGTAATAAAACGTTATTAGCTAAAACGTGTCTAGCTTTCAGTCTGTATGTCTTTTTTTTTCATTAAACTTTGTATTTATACAAACCATAAACACTGAAAATTGTCCTTATGTGGAAAAAAAAAACACGTTGGTTTTTTTTTGTTGTTGTTTTTTTAAATCATCAGGCACACAAGGGGTTTTATACACAGTAGTGGGATAAAATGCAACAGCAGAGCTCCTGCGCTCTTGCTCCCTTCCTTCTGTCCTTCCTTCCTTCCTTCCTTCCTTCCTTCCTTCCTTCCTTCCTTCCTTCACCATTTCCTGCCATCCTCTGGAAGCAGCCACATCTGTAGTCTTTGTTCAAATTAGTAACGTTTTTGTAAAACTAAGTAGCAAAGAATAAGAGCGAGAAAAGCCCTGATGTTGTTTCTCTTCATTTCACATCTCTGTTTTCACTGGTTGTGTTTCCTTCATTTCCACCCTCCTCCTTCACATTTTCTCCTTCATCTTTAGCTTTTTCCTCTCCTATGTTTTCCTGCATGTCCATTGCTTCTGTGTTTTCCATCTGCTCTTCATCCTCCTCATCATCCTGCATCACCACGACCTTCACCATCTCTCCATCTTCCTCTCCCTCTTCTTGACTTTCGACTGTAACCTCCTCGTGTCCTCCGTGAGATGTGTCCATCTCTTCCATCCTGTCCTGCTCTCCGGTGTCTTCCTCATCCTCTCCTCCTTCCTCGCCGATCCTCACCACCTGAATCTCGTCCTCGTCCACCATGCTCCCCGAGCCCATCTCGTCGTCTTCCTCGCTCTCCTCGTCCTCCCTGGCGCTGCTCCCTCGTTCATCCGAGTCCACCTGAGACGGGGGCGAGGTGGCAGCGTTTACTGCTCCGGGCTGCTCTTCATTAGGATTCTCCTCCTCTTCGTCCCTCTGCGCCAGGTTCTGGCTGTGTGCCTCCTTCTTACAGTACGAGTAGCGGTGGTTCATGTGCTGCGAGTACGAGCCGGAGTGAGAGAAGCGCTTGCCGCACTTGTCACACTGGTACGGCTTTTCTCCCGAGTGCAGACGCAGGTGCTCGATCAGATGGTGCTTGTGTTTGAAAGCTTTGCTGCAGATCCCGCATTCGTGAGGACGTTTACCTGCGGGATAGAGGGGAAAGAAATGTGTGCTTTATTTCACGGAGATGCAATCGACATCATAATTATTAGCGCCTGCAGGAAAAAGAGCCAAAATGGCTAACACATGCCAGGGTTGATATTTTCACCAAAACACTTTGTTTGCAGCCCAGATTGTTGGCTAAATACGCTAATGGTGTCCGGAAACGTGAGGTCAGATTTTTGTCTCATTTCATCTCACCACAACATACGACTGCAATTGTAGTTCCAGTCAAGCTTGGTGAAGTTCATTCAGATTGTGCAACCTTTCCAAACAGTTTGTTACAGAGGTGGAATCTAATAGTTTGTTTTAATGTGACACAATCGAGAATCAAGTCGATTGTACAATTCTGAAGCTTTTATCATTGGCATTTTTTCCCTTTCTGTCTCTCCCTTGCTGTGCATGGACACGACATCCTCATGGGCCAGTTCCTGACAGATGTTGAACTGTTCCAGACGTTTGAATCTTTTTATTATCCCCCGCCCAAATGAAGTTTGGTGGGGGATACAGAAACAGCGTCCGTCTGGTCACGTTTTCATTTCCGGGCCATATCTTTAAAACTATTGAAGACACAGTGGTGCTTGAAAGTTTGAGGAACCCTTTAGAATTTTCTATATTTCTGCATAAATATGACCTAAAACATCATCAGATTTCCACACAAGTCCTAAAAGTAGATAAAGAGAACCCAGTTAAACAAATGAGACAAAAATATTATACTTGGTCATTTATTTATTGAGGAAAATGATCCAATATTACATATCTGTGAGTGGCAAAAGTATGTGAACCTTTGCTTTCAGTATCTGGTGTGACCCCCTTGTGCAGCAATAACTGCAACTAAACATTTCCAGTCACTGTTGATCAATCCTTAGAGGAATTTTAGCCCATTCCTCCATACAGAACAGCTTCAACTCTGGGATGTTGGTGGGTTTCCTCACATGAACTGCTCGCTTCAGGTCCTTCCACGACATTTCGATTGGATGAAGGTCAGGACTTTGACTTGGCCATTCCAAAACATTAAATTTTTGTCTCATTTGTTTAACTGGGTTCTCTTTATCTACTTTTAGGACTTGTGTGAAAATCCGATGATGTTTTAGGTCATATTTATGCAGAAATATAGAAAATTTTAAAGGGTTCACAAACTTTCAAGCACCACTGTAGCTTCATGAAACTTTGTATACATATCAAGCAACATGTGATCTGGTGCCTTTTGCTAGTTTGGATTTTTGAAAAAAGTATTTTACAAATATTTACATTAAAATAGATTTTGATTTAGTTTCTAAGAGCAATGTTCATTTCTGGAGCATATATCCAAAACTATTCATGATAGGGATTTGAAATTTGGTATACATGTTAACAAGGTGATATAGATGTGCCTTTTCATCCTAAGAAATTTTAATTTTTCATGTTTCCATGGAAACAATTTCAGACCTAGTCTCTCAGGTTAGTCTTGAGGGTTGGTTTTGTTTCCGGAGCAGAACTTGAAAACTATGAGTAGTATGGTCTTGAAAGTTGGTATACGTGTTGATTAAGTAATGTACAGTGGGGCAAAAAAGTATTTAGTCAGTCACCAATTGTGCAAGTTCTCCCACTTAAAAAGATGAGAGAGGCCTGTAATTTTCATCATAGGTACACTTCAACTATGAGAGACAAAATGAGAAAAAAAAATCCAGAAAATCACATTGTCTGTCTGATTTTTAAAGAATTTATTTGCAAATTATGGTGGAAAATAAGTATTTGGTCAATAACAAAACTTCACCTCAATACTTTGTTATATACCCTTTGTTGGCAATGACAGAGGTCAAACGTTTTCTGTAAGTCTTCACAAGGTTTTCACACACTGTTGCTGGTATTTTGGCCCATTCCTCCATGCAGATCTCCTCTAGAGCAGTGATGTTTTGGGGCTGTCGCTGGGCAACACGGACTTTCAACTCCCTCCAAAGATTTTCTATGGGGTTGAGATCTGGAGACTGGCTAGGCCACTCCAGGACCTTGAAATGCTTCTTACGAAGCCACTCCTTCGTTGCCTGGGCGGTGTGTTTGGGATCATTGTCATGCTGAAAGACCCAGCCACGTTTCATCTTCAATGCCCTTGCTGATGGAAGGAGGTTTTCACTCAAAATCTCACGATACATGGCCCCATTCATTCTTTCCTTTACACGGATCAGTCGTCCTGGTCCCTTTGCAGAAAAACAGCCCCAAAGCATGATGTTTCCACCCCCATGCTTCACAGTAGGTATGGTGTTCTTTGGATGCAACTCAGCATTCTTTCTCCTCCAAACAAGACAAGTTGAGTTTTTACCAAAAAGTTCTATTTTGGTTTCATCTGACCATATGACATTCTCCCAATCCTCTTCTGGATCATCCAAATGCTCTCTAGCAAACTTCAGACGGGCCTGGACATGTACTGGCTTAAGCAGGGGGACACGTCTGGCACTGCAGGATTTGAGTCCCTGGCGGCGTAGTGTGTTACTGATGGTAGCCTTTGTTACTTTGGTCCCAGCTCTCTGCAGGTCATTCACTAGGTCCCCCCGTGTGGTTCTGGGATTTTTGCTCACCGTTCTTGTGATCATTTTGACCCCACGGGGTGAGATCTTGTGTGGAGCCCCAGATCGAGGGAGATTATCAGTGGTCTTGTATGTCTTCCGTTTTCTAATAATTGCTCCCACAGTTGATTTCTTCACACCAAGCTGCTTACCTATTGCAGATTCAGTCTTCCCAGCCTGGTGCAGGTCTACAATTTTGTTTCTGGTGTCCTTTGACAGCTCTTTGGTCTTGGCCATAGTGGAGTTTGGAGTGTGACTGTTTGAGGTTGTGGACAGGTGTCTTTTATACTGATAACGAGTTCAAACAGGTGCCATTAATACAGGTAACGAGTGGAGGACAGCGGAGCCTCTTAAAGAAGAAGTTACAGGTCTGTGAGAGCCAGAAATCTTGCTTGTTTGTAGGTGACCAAATACTTATTTTACCGAGGAATTTACCAATTAATTCATTAAAAATCCTACAATGTGATTTCCTGGATTCTTTCCCCCCATTCTGTCTCTCATAGTTGAGGTATACCTATGATGAAAATTACAGGCCTCTCTCATCTTTTTAAGTGGGAGAACTTGCACAATTGGTGGCTGACTAAATACTTTTTTGCCCCACTGTATATGTGCCGTTTGATACTAAGAAATGTGAGACATTTTTTAATTTTTAGCTCAGCTGGACCAAAGGTCCGGTGGGTTTATGCCATGGACTGCTGAGGTCAGTGTAAAGACGTAGGGTTGGTTTCCTGCAGCAGAACTTGAAAAATGTGACAAATAGTATGTTGAAACTTGGTATATAGGGTGGGGGATATAGATGACTCTGTCTTCTTGTTGGAATTGATTGTAATTTTATCTGCTTGGTTTTTTTTTTTTTTGTTAATGTATTAACTGACTTGTTCAGAGCAACAAACACCTGTGTGTTTAAACTGCAAATGATTTGACATTGCTTTTCGGGGTGTCAATAATTTTGCCTTGTATGTTTTTAAAAAAACATTTCTCAGGGATTTTTTTGAAGAAACGGTGCATACTCAACAAGGCTCTCGTTATTTTCAGTCAAATCATGACCCCCAAATGTAACTGTACATCTTGCAATTCTGTACCGAGTGAACGATCACATTATGATAGATTTATTGTGTTCCTGGAACAGACCTATCGCGATTTATTCCTGCTGTCTGTGAATACGAGCGGCTCGATCATGCTAAACTGGATGTTAAGACAAGCATGTTAAATTCATAAAACTGACAAGAGTCTGTCACCACGAATGATGTGCTATGAATCATCACTTACTCAACAACGGTCCTGGAATAATATTAGTTGTTGCCTGGGACATCTCTGAATCTCTAATCCACCTGTTTTATCTTTGCTTTTCTTGCACCCTTTTTTTTTTTCCCCCACCCCCATTCTTGTCTGCGGTCAGTTGTGTCATTATCAGACCGGGTCTACTGTAAGTGAACAAAATGTACACGTCCAAGAAAACATCCTACAGAATATAGATTATAAGTTCACCTGATCAAGTGGCTGCTAAATGAAGTGTTATTCCTTGGTTCCATATTTTACACACGCTGCTTGGGTGTGTGGATGTTCGTTTCAAGCCCTGCCACTAATCCAGTACGTTTATTTTCCCCTTCAAGTACTGAGTAATTATCACTGTTAGTCCTGTTACATGCCATCATACGCAGGAGCTGAGAAAGCGAGTATGTTCCACAAGGCCTTTAAAAGGTACCGTACACAGACTGGCTTCTGAAGCTGCTTAGTGACAAATACCTCTATATTAATCTCCTTTCCCCAACCTGCTCACACAGGATTAAGCGCTACATGTCATTATGTATCCATGGATAATGAAACCAAACAATGAATCAAAACAGAGTGTGACAGCCCATGGGCTGGAGGTAAGGGTTATATAAACCGTGGCTTTCGAGCGAAGGAAAGAAAATGCACAGTGATGTCATTAGGAGGTAGGCTGCTGGCTTTTGGCTCAGTATCTGAACAGGGCGATGTGAGCAGCTCTCGACTTAACTGAAATCTTATGCTCCCAGAAAGAGAGAAAATTACTAACAGACTGTAATGTAACACGCTGGGTTCCAAGTGAAAAGGGGAAAATTCACCACACCCTCCTGCTATTACAGTATATTTGTAATATGTAACCATCATGTCGCAACTGGAATTCTTTGGGCGGATTTTCACTTTTGAATGCATTTTGTGTTCAATTCTTTGTCTTGAGGAGCAGAGGAATAAGTTGATCTTTGCATGCATGTATTTAAAAAAACAAACAAACAAACAAACAAAAAAACGTACCTGTGTGTTCATATTTATGCCGAAGCAGCGAGCTACTCTTCTGGAAGATTTTGTCACACAGGTCACAGGCATACAAGCCATTTTCAGTCTTCTTCATCTTCTTCCTCACCAGGCCGGAGTCTGAGTCCGTTTGTTCCTCCAGCACTGAAGCCACCTCTGAACTGGCCTCCAGCTTCTCCTCCTACACACACACACACCAACATGTGTTGCTTTGTTTCATATAATGTGTATATTCTATTATTCCATCTCCACATCCATTATCCGTAACCGCTTTATCCTGTGCAGGGTCGCAGGCAAGCTGGAGCCTATCCCAGCTGACTACAGGCGAAAGGCGGGGTACACCCTGGACAAGTCGCCAGGTCATCACAGGGCTGACACATAGACACAGACAACCATTCACACTCACATTCACACCTACGCTCAATTTAGAGTCACCAGTTAACCTAACCTGCATGTCTTTGGACTGTGGGGGAAACCGGAGCACCCGGAGGAAACCCACGCGGACATGGGGAGAACATGCAAACTCCGCACAGAAAGGCCCTCGCCGGCCACGGGGCTCGAGCCCGGACCTTCTTGCTGTGAGGCGACAGCGCTAACCACTACACCACCCCCACCTCCACAAGTATTTTCTAAAATCACATGGTATAGAAATCACTGCCAATGTGAAATCTTGGTATAACGCCGGACTCTACACCTCCACAGGGGTGTACATGTGGGCCTACGTGGGACTCATATACTTACATATAATCAAAGTAAAGATACCAAGCTGGCCAGCAATGATGACTACACTGACACAAAAAGTAGTGGTAAAACAATAATAATTATAAGTCAGATAATAATTAACAGTTATTCCACGAAATTGAGTCGTACATGAGCCGATAGCCGACGAGGCGCGTACAGTAGCACCGAGTTGGCTATAAGCCATGTACGATGAGATTTGGTCGAATAACTGTTAATTATTATCTGACTTATCATTATTATTGTTTTACCGCTACTTTTTATGTCATTGTAGTGATCATGTTTAATTCTATCCACATTCACTGGATTTTCGCTGGAGCATTTTTATGTTTACTTTTTGCAAATTCGCTAAATAAAAATTTTATACAAAACGTCCGACAAAGTAATTTCCGCTTAGAACGTAAACAAACCAGCAAAATGACAGTATCGATTTGTGAAAAATGCTAATAATAATAATTCTTGGGGAAAAAAAAGATACGTTCTTACCATCAAATACTTTTATTCTATATTTTTCTGCTTTTTTTTGTGTGTTTTTTGGGGTTTTGTCTTCGAGTAGAGTTTTTATTTGGCTCAGTAACACGCTCTGCCAGTTTCTTCTTCTTCTTTAGGGTTTTTTTGGCGGTTGGCAAACCAACTTAAAGGTGCATTACTGCCTTCAACTGAGCTGGAGTGTGGAACAGGAGATATTGGGGGGGACTATATTCTTTTAGCTATTTCTCATCTCATCTCATCTGTAGCCGCTTTATCCTTCTACAGGGTCGCAGGCAAGCTGGAGCCTATCCCAGCTGACTACGGGCGAAAGGCGGGGTACACCCTGGACAAGTCGCCAGGTCATCACAGGGCTGACACATAGACACAGACAACCATTCACACTCACATTCACACCTACGGTCAATTTAGAGTCACCAGTTAACCCCCCACTGGGACTGTGGGGGAAACCGGAGCACCCGGAGGAAACCCACACGGACACGGGGAGAACATGCAAACTCCACACAGAAAGGCCCTCGCCGGCCCCGGGGCTCGAACCCAGGACCTTCTTGCTGTGAGGCGACAGCGCTAACCACTACACCACCGTGCCGCCCTTAGCTATTTCTGTTTCTTTTAAATACTTGATAAAGTGATGTATCTGACTTGATGCACACCGCCATTTTGTTTTTCTCTACTCACAGTATATGAACTGATATCCTAGGAGTAGAGTAGCCAATCGGAGCATGTGATTGCTCATATCCAGTGAATGTGGATAGAATAAAATGTAATACCTCTGTTTTTTACTTCAACTTTATTTTATGTCTTCTGCATTTTGTGGTAAGTAGAAGAAGAAAAAAATACATTTTAGATTTTCCAATAATAATAATAATAATCCACACAATTTGTCATGAAAGTTGAAACAAATGAGGGCTTTTTAAGTTGGAATAAACAATGGTTCCACTAGAACATAAATGTGGACAACTAATGCTCGAGATCAGTCAGACTGCATCAACTAGTACAGACAATCGAAACCTCATCAACCCTCAATCCATTTAATTCTGTTATTTTCACTCAGGACACAGTATTTCACTTCCCTGTTTTCAGTGGTTTTTGGTCTCACCTTGACACCGTTGACTTGCAGTATGGCCTTCTGTGGGGTGTCGCCCCCTGCTGGGCTGGAGGCTGTAGTGGTGTAGGTGTAGGCTAACTGTGGGATTAAGATGGTCTGTTTAGTGGTGGTGAGTGTACGCAGGCACTGCCCGGGTCCTTGCTTGGCAATAGCCACCAGCGTGGGCAGTTGAGTGGTCACAATGTTCAGGGGATTGGCACTTGTTTGGCTGGCATAGATGGCAGTGCTGGTGCTTGCATTGCTGAGCACGTCCTTCTTTGTGCAAACCAAGTTCAGAGGCTCGTCCTGAGCTGAGTAAACAGAGTGAGCGCTGGTTGCATTTGCTGCCGCTACAGATTTTGGGAGAGACAAATCAAGAGGTCCCTCTCCTTCCTCCGCAGTCTGGGCTGGCACAGGCCCATCTGCAGATAAATTTAGTGGTAAAGGGGATGTGGGGCCATTTTCTGTTCCACTTATGCCAGCTGTAGTGCCCTCTGTTGGGCTACGAAGCTCCATCTCCTCCTCCTCTTGGTTGCTTTTGTTGTCCTGCTCCGACATCGACTTGAGGGTTTCCTCCAGAGTGCCATTAATGTCTATCCCGTTAGTCTGCTCTTTCTGGGGTGTGGCTGCAGAGACCTCCATCGGAATCTGCCCATTCTGCATCTTCTCAAACCACTTCCTGACTATATCATTCGGAAGATTGACCGACTCTGAAATC
Organism: Neoarius graeffei; assembly: GCF_027579695.1. NCBI lineage: Eukaryota > Metazoa > Chordata > Actinopteri > Siluriformes > Ariidae > Neoarius > Neoarius graeffei. The sequence continues at coordinate 57,426,562 of NC_083582.1, read as the reverse complement.
TTTGCCAGCTCCTCCTTGGAGGGTTCTGCGTTTAAGGCAAAGTAAGCCTTAAGCAAGGACATAAGGTTCTTCAGTGGGGGCTGCCCAGGATACAGTTCAACATCTGCTTCAGACTTCTCCTCCAAGTGGGTTCCATTAACCTCCTGTTCCTCTTTGCCACAGTGTGTGTTTGTCATGTGATTGTAGAGTCTGCCCTTCTCCTGTTGCCACTCTTCATCCACAGTGACGGTGGTTTCATCCCTGGTTGTCTTGCTTTTAACCGTCAGGTCCTCAGGCAGTCGTTCAGCCTTGCAGGAGTCTGTATTCTGCCCGATCTGCTCTTTCTTCAAGTTCTGCAGAGCTGCCTGAGCCTGTGATGGGTCAAGGCTGTAGTTGATTATGATCTTGGTGGTACCGTCCTGGTCGACAATGGGAAGACTGATGGCTTGGATGACTTGCTGAGGAGCCTGTGCAATAGCCACTCTGCCGGTGCCTGCAGGCTGGCCTTTGGTCTGGGCGTTCTCCAAAACCTGCCTGATCACATTCCCATCCACTGCCACCTTTAGCATATTCTGCAAGTCCCCTAGATTAATGCTGATTGGGGAGACCAGTCCTACAGTGGGGAGGACGACAGCCTGAACTGCCCCCTGTAGGGGTGCTGCTGCCCCTCCTTGGAAAACCCCGTTTACTCCTCCAGGTGCAGCCGGGGCAACTACCACAGGCTTGTACTCGTAATCCAATGGCTCAGACTTAATCTGTGTGATCGGGAGCTGCTCCTGTAGGGGTTTACTATGGTCCAGTTTGTCACGGCTCTGAGTCCGGGCAGTAGCGGGGGAAGAGGGCAGGGACGGTGAAGGACACTGAGGGGTTTTGGTGCCTCCTGTGGATGGCGAGGGTCGCGGTCGCCCGTTGACGGAAATGAGGCCGATGCATTTCTTGCTGCTGATATGGGAACTGTAGGAGCCGGAGTGAGAGAAACGCTTTTTACAGTTGGGGCATTCGTATGGCTTCTCTCCTGTATGACACAAACGGAGAAATGTTATTCATTTCCAAAAAATCTTTCCCCATCTTTACACTTGAATTTATGCTAGCACGGTTCCATTTTATACTTAGCTAGAAATATCCCCTTCGTTGGGGAAATTAAATCGAAGTCTGGAAAAATACCTTCATAATAAATACTGAATTGTAAATAAAATTAAATAAAGCAGACAGTACAAAAAGCGCAGATGAAATCGATTTCTGAGCAATTAGTTTCCTTTAACTGCACAATTAAGAGCCAGTATAAACACAAGCATGTTTCCTATTCCAGAGGACCAGCCAGAAACTACATATGCAGGACTTTGGCAGTGCGCACTAATGTTGAATTTCCTTATTAACCAACACAAATACACAGACAGACATGCTGTTCAAAAAAAAAAAAAACGTTAGCGTGCTCACCACTGTGGATACGCAGGTGTTCTTTCAGGTGGTGTTTGTACTTGAAGGCTTTGCCACATTCAGTGCACTTAAACTTACGGTTTCCTCCACCCCCTGTTTGGGTTACATGCCGCTAAAAAGTGACATAAAAAGGTGCTTTATAGCGCTGTACTTCCATAGGTATACTTGATTATTCATAAAATATCAAATGTATTTTAATTTATGTACTTTGAGAAATGAATGATGAGTTATTCAACATTTACACATTCAGCTTCACGACCCACACAAATTTAAGGAAACCCCCATAGAGTGGAATTAGGATATCTCAGTACTGAGCTAGTTTCACATCTTGAAAAGAATCTACGCTGTCAAATAAGCTACACAGTTCCAAAAGCATGATATGTGTTGTGGATGATGAATGAAGGATTGAAGGTTAAACGCAGTACCTGGTCTCTGCCTGCTTTGTGCGCGCTCATGTGTCGGTCGAGCTGTGTGCGGTGGGAGAAAGTGTAGCTGCAAAGTGAGCAGCTGAAGTTGTCTTCGCTCTTCTCGTGTCTATACTTTATGTGCTCCTTCAGAGACGTGTAGCGCTTGTAGCCTCGAGAGCAATAGGGACAGGTGAGGAGCTGAGAAAATGCGTCTGGTGTGCCTGAGAGAGAGAGAGAGAGAGAGAGGTGTACAGCAAGAGGGGTAAGTGCAATGATATGAGTACAAGGACATATGCTGTGTGTTTGAGTCTCTCACACAGACTAACACACAACCTGTCAATGAGCTGTGCTTTAGAGAGAGAGAGAGGTTACAGAAAGTCACTGATACACAACACGGTATTTACTGTCGTATATAAAATGTGTATAACGTGAATAAATACACAAACGAGGCTCTGAACAACTGCATCATCTTCTTGGCCCATGAAAGGGTGCGAGAGTGCATACAGTACGTGCGAGACTACACGTGTGGGTTATTGTGTTGGGTGTGAAGAGTGTGAGCTGAAGTAGAGCAATATGTGAACTTCAGTCGCACACTGTAATAGAGAGACGCCTTTGATGTGCACCGGAGTGACGGCTTCGGCACAATTCAACGTCTCTCTCGATCTCTCGCCCAAGATCTTCAGCGCAAACAAAGAGATGAGCCGTGGAGAAATGAGGAGAAACAAAGAAAGAGGAACGCTCGCTTGGTAATCGGACAAAACAAGCAGGTGAGCGACTGTCGGACAATCAGCTGGGTACGAAAGCGCTCTTCTGAAAGTGGGTGAGTGAAGGAAGACGGGATTAATAAATTAGGCGCGAATAATCGGAAATATTTCATTAATTCAATAGTGTTCTGGTCATGAGCAAGTTGCACGTTAATTAACATAGGTGGTGTTAGATATTAACTCGGCTTCATATTCATCATGTCTGGCTGCCTCGAACTGGACACTGTAATTGTCCAACTATTTGTCATTTTGCCATAATTCTTCATCAGAGTGTAAATGGACATATCTGAACTACCTATTAATCACATCAATCTGCGTTAATCTTCTGAATTCATTCATCGACCAAACTGTGAATAAGAACTGAAGTGCACCTGGCAACCATTTCTATCTACCTCTATCTAAACGTCCCACAGGTAACATATTACCTGTTAACAGGTAATGTATTAAACTCCTGTCGTCAGGTGAATCGCTCCCACACACAGACATGAGAAACTCTCTGAGGTATGAAAGATTTGCTCAGGTGCTGCATTTTCCCACTTTCTGTTCAAACAGGTGAGGTGGAAATTTCAGCGTCATCAAAGGCAAACTGTGTGTTTCGAGGGGTGTGCGCGCGCACACCTGGGTGTGAAATGTGTGCGTCGTTGTAACTCTGAATTTAAAACAGACTGTGTGTGTGTGGTGTGCAGGCATATACATAGAGTATATCCTGGTGCGGGTGGCACGGTGGTGTAGTGGTTAGCGCTGTCGCCTCACAGCAAGAAGGTCCGGGTTCGAGCCCCGTGGCCAGCGAGGGCCTTTCTGTGGGGAGTTTGCATGTTCTCCCCGTGTCCGCGTGGGTTTCCTCCGGGTGCTCCGGTTTCCCCCACAGTCCAAAGACATGCAGGTTAGGTTAACTGGTGACTCTAAATTGACCGTAGGTGTGAATGTGAGTGTGAATGGTTGTCTGTGTCTATGTGTCAGCCCTGTGATGACCTGGCGACTTGTCCAGGGTGTACCCCGCCTCTCGCCCGTAGTCAGCTGGGATAGGCTCCAGCTTGCCTGCGACCCTGTAGAACAGGATAAAGCGGCTAGAGATAATGGATGGATGGGATGGATTATGTCAATAGAAGGCGTGTGTACCATTCTCATCATGGCCGCTGGTCTCCGGTGTTCCCTGGCGTGGTTCGTCTTCTGGTGCCTCGGGGAAGATGATAGCTGTGTCTCCCTGCTGAAGCATTTCCTCAACAAGCGCATCCCTACTCCTCTCATCCTCCTCCGACACACACTCCTCTTTCACTACAACACATACACACACAATTACTGCTAAGCCCATGAGCCAGTCTTGTTTATTGTGGACCATTACAGGTACAGTTTGTAATGTTTAGACAGGTTTCTATAACTAAGCTATACTCATCGTACAGGTTTATAGACAGTTTGCTACATTGCAGTGAAGTAGCTCTGTTTATTTTCTATCAGTTCATTTTCCTATTTACATTTTCTGGCCCAGAAATTAGCTCCGCCCCCAGCTCTTATCCCAGTTGGACATATACGGGTAATGTAGGACTGATGTGATGGAGAGCGCTCTCCAGCATCATTAAAAACACCAACTGAAGGAATGTTTTTTGGAAGAATGGTGTGCATGACTCCAGTACAGATCCAGCGATGTGTATAATCTGTGCAGTGCTCTTGGCAGCTGTTCTGGTGACTCTAACGACATTACGAATAACTTTGTTTACTTAAGATGCCTTTTGCTTAATTCGTCATATGTAGTAAAGACTTGTCAACCATTAATTAACAATTACTTGTACAGCAGTTAGTTCCTGTCCACTAATTTGACTGGTCCAGCAGTGTTCCAAGAGTGCTGACATTTTACGATAACAGCACTGAGACTTTTCACTGTGTCTATCACGCCGCTTGTCACGTAAAACTCCACTTCCTACTTCTAACTGGTTACTACGATAGTGTTAGCAACATCATTAGCAAACATGGCAAATGATACTTTTCAGGATTTTTGACTTAAAATATGAAAGTTTGTTATATAAAGATGAACAGGAAGAAAGGACGGCAAGTTTCCCGGAATCACCTTTAACAGGAATGTACGGTACAAATCAATGTCAGCGTTGTAGTCGAGTCACTAAACCTCGAGTCCGAGTCCAGTCTCGAGTCCCCGGTGTTCAAGTCCAAGCCATTAAAAAAAAATTCGAGTCGAGTCCAACACTCCAACTGCACCACTTGACGGTGGCTGTTTTAGCGCCATGAACATTAGTTTGTTCCTGAACATGGCGTATGAACAGGTGAATGTGCATTCTGTTTATCAGGGAGTGTGAAGTATTCTGTCAGAGATGGTTGGGAGACGGATGTAAGTGCAGAAGGTGTGTTTATTAATACAAGTTAAGACAGGTAAACAATCCAGAACGGCAGGCAAAATCATAAAACGGTAAAACAGGCAAGAGGTCGAGTGAGGCACAAACAGGTCATCGTAGACTCGGCAGAATCAAAGACAAGAAACAGGAAACCAGGAATCCAAACAAGGAAATAAGGTGCGGTGATGTGTCAGCAACGCAATTCAATACTTTGCAAAGTAAGTGTGTTTTCACAGTTTTTATATAGGTGCACTGATTGTGCTTTAATCCTGTGCAGGTGCGAGTCGTTTACGGTGCGCGCGAGAGTCTGCTTGGTACGCGCTGTCCGGTGCACACCCGAGAATCTATCTGATAAACGCGACAAGGCACGCAGGTGTGACACTGTTACACACAATTGGTACAAAATTAACGTAAATATAAATATCCATCCATCCATCCATCCATCATCTTTAGCCGCTTTATCCTGTTCTACAGGGTCGCAAGCAAGCTGGAGCCTATCCCAGCTGACTACGGGCGAAAGGCGGGGTACACCCTGGACAAGTCGCCAGGTCATCACAGGGCTGACACATAGACACAGACAACCATTCACGCTCACATTCACACCTACGGTCAATCTATGGCCCTTTTCCACTACCCTTTTTCAGCTCACTTCAGCCCAACACGGCTCGCGTTTCGACTACCTCAGAGCGGCGCGACTCAGCTCGCTTCAGCCCTGCTCAGCACCCAAAACTCGCACGGTTTTGGAGTGGGGCTGAAGCGAGCCAAACCAAGCTGAGTGGGGCTAGGGGCATGAGCAGACACTCCCCTGTGCACTGATTGGTGAGGAGGAGTGTCCTCACATGCCCACACACGCCCCGTGAGCACGCTGGGATCTGTAAACACTGTAAACCCGGAAGAAGAAGAATTACGAATTACGAGAATTATGAAGCCCTATGCGCCTCGCCTCATCTATACGCTCTTGCCAGTATCTGTTGCCGTTGTCGGTGACAACAAGCCACAGCACCAAGACCAGCAACACTAACGACTCCATGTCCTCCATGTTTATTGTTTACTATCCGGGTCGTGAGACTACCACTTAAAAGATCACTGATGTCACTATTTGCGCCGCCTAACGACATCACGTGACGTCCACCCACTTTCGCTAACTCCATCCAATGTGTCCACCCACTTCCAGCCAGCACGGTTCAGCGCGGTTGTAGTCGAAATGCAACTCCAACAGCCCCACTCAGCTCAACTCAGCCCAACTCAGCACGGCACGGCTCAGCCCGACTCAGCCGCGATGGTAGTGGAAAAGCGGCACTAGAGTCACCAGTTAACCTAACCTGCATGTCTTTGGACTGTGGGGGAAACCGGAGCACCCAGAGGAAACCCACGCGGACATGGGGAGAACATGCAAACTCCACACAGAAAGGCCCTCGCCGGCCACGGGGCTCGAACCCGGACCTTCTTGCTGTGAGGCGACAGCACTAGATATAAATATCTTATTCCAAATTATTGTCATGTTACAAAAAAATAAAGAAAAAATCCGAGTCCTCGTCTCCATTTTCCGAGTCCTAATGCAGTTAATGTACGAGTCCGAGTCATCAGTGTTCAAGTCCAAGTCGAGTCACGAGTCCTTAAAATTACGGCACGAGTCCTGGACTCGAGTACGACCATGTCAACGAGATAGCCAGTTAGCTGATGGGCTGTAAAGTGAGTGTGGCTTCTTCGAGATCTACGTCCGCTCGCAGAGCAAAAATAAACACAACATCGGGCCATATTGTGTACAAAATGCCACTTGTTTGATGTTCATTTCTTGTTTATAGAACCGTTGTATAAAAGCAATATCATACTCGAGGTGTTGCTGCTGTGATTAGCCTCGTGCCTACGACCGAATCACAGCTGCGCTGGTGTTCAGTTCAACAGCACTCCCCCTCGTGTAATATTGCTTAAAACTGCTTTTTGCCACAGAGGTCTCTTAAATCACAAATTGCTCCTTGACCTTGAAAAAAAAGGACTTTTCAGTAATTCACTGACCCTGAAAATTTGATTTTGGAGGATGTTATTTAAAAAAAAAAAAAAAAGGTGGTGTTATGCTATCGATGGTCTACAAAGCTCCTCTGGAACCATCTCAAGACCTGCAAATCTTAGTGTAATAATTCCAAATCTCACACACTTGGTTTATTTCCAGTCCTAATCTAACCCACCTGATTCAGCTAATCAGTGTCTCATAGAGCGGCTGAGCATTAGAGCCAGGTGTGTTCGATTAGTATGTAAACTGAACTCTGCATGACCATTACATCTCCATAAATATGTAATGGGTACTCAGCTGAATCTGATGATGGATGCATGGTCTGCCTGCATCGGTCATGACTCCCCACCACTCACCCCGACCCACATGACGATGCTAATTAGCTTTGCTTCCTTGTTGGAGAGGAGATGTCATTAGTGAAGTCAGGCAGCATTGCTCTGGGATGGAAAATACTTGCAGAAACATGGCTCTCCATGATGCTCTTTATGTCTCACAGAGCAAGAGTGACATGAACGCTGTCGTTTTGACCCACAGAAAGAAGGTGGAGCAGATTCGTGCATCAGCCTCTGCAGCATCAGTTTGGGTTTCCAGCTTTGTGACGTGACATGACTAATGATTAATCCTGCAGTCGTCGCTCAGAAATGTATGTATGGTGCAATTCCACTACATGAACAATGGGGGCACTGTAATATGACGTGACCTCGGGTCCGGTCCAGACCAAACTGAGATTTCATTTAATGGCCTTCATTTAACATGCCATCTACATTGGTGACACGGCCACTGTTCAAGAGAAACGATAACGCTGTCTTCTCCACTGTCGCCATGCTCATCGGAAGGAGTAGTCAAGGAAGAAGGGATGTTTTGGCCCTACAGTGCCCCCTATTGGATATACTTTTTAATCCTCTCGTTCCATACAAGAGAGCGACACGGTGGTGCAATGGTCAGCACTGTTGCCTCATGACAAGAAGGTTCTGGGTTCAAATCTCATGGCTGACAGGGACCTTCCTGTGTGGAGTTTGCATGTTCTCCTGCGTCTGTGTGGGTTTCCTCTGAGTGCTCTGGTTTCCCCGACAGTTCAAAGACATGCAGTTAGGTTAAAAGGGAACTGAAGTCATTTTTAAACTTGCTTTAGTTTTTAATTAACGTGTTATTCAATTACGTTTTCGGTTTTAGTAACCTTATATCGTGACTCGTATTGGCAACTAATTGCAATTAAATATTATACTTATCGGCCTATTCGGTTTTTAGCCATGTTGAATTTAGTTCGTTTGGTCGACGGCAGGCGTCGCTTATCCGCGCGATCTTCACGAGACTTGTGCAAGACTTCGAAAAGTCAAGTGTCAGCCAGGTGTCAGTGCCGCCATTTTGAAAACTGTTTTCCAAACGAAATATTGCACAAAAACGAGTTTAAATGACGATTAATACTGCCTACTTTTTTCAAACTTTCCTGATCGCTATCAAAACAAACAAAACTTCCGGCTTGATTACGTCAGCATTTGAAAGAGGGCGCGCGTCTTTTGACAACGTTGGCAGACGACGGTCACTTTGATTTTCCGCTGTACGTTTTACTTCCGTCCTACGATGTCTCGCACAGGTCTCAGCGAATCTCGTTTACGGCCGTTGCTTTGAGATATGGACTGATATATTACAGTTGTGCTCATAAGTTTACATACCCTGGCAGAATTTTTGCTTTCTTGGCCTTTTTTCAGAGAATATGAATGATAACACAAAAACTTTTCTCCCCACTCACGGTTAGTGGTTGGGTGAAGCCATTTATTGATAAACAACTGTGTTTTCTATTTTTAAATCATAATGACAACAAAAAAAACATCCAAATGACCCTGATCAAAAGTTTACATACCCCAGTTCTTAATACCGTGTATTGCCCCCTCTAACATCAATGACAGCCTGAAGTCTTTTGTGGTAGTTGTGGATGAGGCTCTTTATTTTCTCAGATGGTAAAGCTGCCCATTCTTCTTGGCAAAAAGCCTCCAGTTCCTGTAAATTCCTGGGCTGTCTTGCATGAACTGCGCGCTTGAGATCTCCCCAGAGTGGCTCAATGATATTGAGGTCAGGAGACTGAGATGGCCGCTCCAGAACCTTCACTTTGTTCTGCTGTAGCCAATGACAGGTCGACTTGGCCTTGTGTTTTGGATCGTTGTCATGTTGGAACGTCCAAGTACGTCCCATGCGCAGCTTCCGGGCTGACGAGTGCAAATTTGCCTGCAGTATTTGCTGATAACGTGCTGCGTTCATCTTTCCTTCAGCTTTGACCAAGTTTCCTGCGCCTTTGTAGCTCACACATCCCCAAAACATCAGCGATCCACCTCCGTGCTTTACAGTAGGAATGGTGCTCCTTTCATCATAGGCCTTGTTGGCACCTCTCCAAATGTAACGTTTATGGTTGTGGCCAAAAAGTTCAATTTTGGTCTCATCACTCCAAATTATCTTGTTCCAGAAGTTTTGACGCTTGTCTCTGTGCTGTTTGGCATAAATTTTTGTTGGTCTACCTGACCGTGGTTTGGTTTTAACAGAGCCCCTGATTTTCCATTTGTTAATCACAGTTTGAACACTGCTGACTGGCATTATCAATTCCGTGGATATCTTTTTGTATCCCTTTCCTGTTTTATACAGTTCAACTACCTTTTCCCGTAGATCCGTTGGCAATTCTTTTGCTTTCCCCATGACTCAGAATCCAGAAACGTCAGTGGCTGGATGAAAGATGCAAGAGTCTGTCTGGATCCCAGAAACTCACTCAGCTTTTATGCACACACACTGATTACAAGCAAACAGATCACAGGTGAGGACGTTACCTTTAGTAGCCATTCAAACCCATTTGTGTCAACTTCTGTGCATGTTATCAGGCCAAAATCACCAGGGTATGTGAACTTTTGATCAGGGTCATTTGGGTAGTTTCTGCTGTCATTCAAATTTTAAAAAGAGAAAACAGTCGTTTGACAATAAATGGTTTCACCCAACCACTAAGCATGAGTGGAAAAGATGTTTTTGTGTTATCATTGATATTCTCTGAAAAATGGTCAAAGGATCATAGATTCTGCCAGGGTATGTAAACTCATGAGCGCAACTGCATATTTCAAACACTCATAACTTGCTATAGCAGTGACAAAATAGTGATCAAAAATGCATTCCTATATTTAATAAAATGAGATAAAAAAATAGAATTTTGATGATAAAAAATTAGTTCCCCTTTAACTGGCTCCTGTAAACTGTCCGTAGGTGTGAATGTGTGTGAATGACTGATAGGAGAAAACCTGTATAATAATCCAGTAGAAGGTTCAAGAAGAAACCACTTCCCTAGAAACTTTGATGGCTGGAAGAAAAGCCGTCAGAGCGGCCATGTCACTGTAGTGATACGCCAAACAGAGAGAGAGAGAGAGAGAGAGAGACACATAAGGTATGCAGACAGCTATGTGAACAATGCTGCTTGTTATGTAGGTGTAGTGAAATTGAAGTATATTTGCAGCTTTAATCTGCCTTTGAAGGAAAAAAGTAATCTAGCTGCCAATTATAAACACACTAATCCTTGTGCTGGGTTTTCACTTAGTTCCTCTAATCCAGTAAACGTCATTACAAATTTTCTCATCCAACTCAAAAGCACGTGATTAGTTTTCTAGGTCATGCACAAACTGCAAGGGCCAATATGACTAAATCTGTAGGGCAGCGTATACACTATACATCATCATCCACAACTGGCTCTCTTTCCGAAACAAAAACTGTTCTTAGCAAGCACCGTAGTCCTCGAGTGACAGGTTGAGATCAGTCAGGGTTTTGTGCTGGACGATGTATAATGTGCATTAATGCAAAACCCAGACATAGTCTCATCTAGGGTATTAGGCAGAAAAAGAAATTTACCAGTCAAAAATAATATTTTATCTAATCCTGATAAGCGCCGCAGGTGCGAAGACGAGCGCCGCAGGCGCGAAGTCCCTCTAGGGGGGTCTGGGGGCATGCCCCCCCAGAAAATTTTTGAAATTTAGACTTCATTTCCTGCATTCTAGGACATTTTCAGGGTGAAATGGCGTGTAATTTTTGATCAGAAATATTGCATATTTTTACTTTGTATTTTTTTCAGTTTCACTCCTGAATGTATCAGATGTATGTATGGTGTTTGATTTGGTAACAAAAGTGAAAAGAAAATAAACAACAATGAATTGTATATAATCTTTTGATCTAGTTACAGTATTTAATAAAAAAAAAAAACCAACAGTATTCTATTTTACCATACCCCAATGAAACCCCCTTGTTAATCAATGTATCACACATACCTTTTCTGTCTTTTTGTGGAAAAACGAATCAGTTTTTGTCACATTCAATTTGGGGCGTTTGTTGGGATTCATCTTGATCCAGAAGAGTGAGTCAGCAAAAAAAAATGCGGTTCTATTTCGTTTCTACTGACCGCCAGAGGCGGTGCTTTCAGCACATGGATATCCATCACACGAACGTGCAGGTCGAGTAATAGTAACAACAAAGTCACGTGTGACCTGGGTGACGTCACCCCGTGACCCCGGCATAAAAGACCGGTAAACCCAGGAAGTGACCTCTTACATCTTCTCGCGTTTGCAGGTTGCGAGTTGGGTTGAAATTTGGACAAAGCGCTGAGGTAGTTTCGTTACCCGTAGGGTTGGGGCTGTGCTTATGCACCCTCCAAGAAACTGCGCTAAGTCCACCAACTCTTGTCGTTATATTCGTATTGATTTATTACTCCGTAAGCTGAGCGCTCTCGCTCGGTGGAGTTAGCTGATTAGCCCTCCGGGGCGGTGTCCTCACCGCTGGAGGCCGGCTTGTTTTCGCTTCAGGTAAGCGGGTTTCATTATTTAAATTAAAGCGGCGTTCCTCTCGCCGCTGTTTATCAGTTCTGCGGCGCTCGGCGCCTACCCTTGTTAATATTATTAACCACCTTGTTTTGTGTAGCCTCGCCACCGGCCTGTTCACAGGCCGGCTGTCTTGTGTGTTGTATTCGTATTGATTTATTACTCCGTTAAGCTGAGCGCTCTCGCTCGGTGGAGTTAGCTGATTAGTCCTCCGGGGCGGTGTCCTCACCGCTGGAGGCCGGCTTGTCTTCATTCAGGTAAGCGGTTTTCATTCATTTAATTTAAAGCGGTGTTTCTCGCCGCTGTTTATCAGTTCTGTGGCGCACTGCGCCTATCTTTGTTAATATTATTAACCGCCTTATTTTGTGTAGCCTTGTCTCCGGCCTGCTCACAGGCCGGCGGTCTTGTGTTGTATTGTTTGTTACTCCGTTAAGCTGAGCGCTCTCGCTCGGTGGAGTTAGCTGATTAGTCCTCCGGGGCGGTGTCCTCACCGCTGGAGGCCGGCTTGTCCTCATTCAGGTAAGCGGTTTTCATTTATTTAATTTAAAGCGGTGTTCCTCACCGCTGTTTATCAGTTCTGTGGCGCACTGCGCCTATCTTTGTTAATATTATTAACCGCCTTATTTTGTGTAGCCTTGTCTCCGGCCTGCTCACAGGCCGGCGGTCTTGTGTTGTATTGTTTGTTACTCCGTTAAGCTGAGCGCTCTCGCTCGGTGGAGTTAGCTGATTAGTCCTCCGGGGCGGTGTCCTCACCGCTGGAGGCCGGCTTGTCCTCATTCAGGTAAGCGGTTTTCATTTATTTAATTTAAAGCGGTGTTCCTCGCCGCTGTTTATCAGTTCTGTGGCGCACTGCGCCTATCTTTGTTAATATTATTAACCGCCTTATTTTGTGTAGCCTTGTCTCCGGCCTGCTCACAGGCCGGCGGTCTTGTGTTGTATTGTTTGTTACTCCGTTAAGCTGAGCGCTCTCGCTCGGTGGAGTTAGCTGATTAGTCCTCCGGGGCGGTGTCCTCACCGCTGGAGGCCGGCTTGTCCTCATTCAGGTAAGCGGTTTTCATTTATTTAATTTAAAGCGGTGTTCCTCGCCGCTGTTTATCAGTTCTGTGGCGCACTGCGCCTATCTTTGTTAATATTATTAACCGCCTTATTTTGTGTAGCCTTGTCTCCGGCCTGCTCACAGGCCGGCGGTCTTGTGTGTTGTATTCGTATTGTTACTCCGTTAAGCTGAGCGCTCTCGCTCGGTGGAGTTAGCTGACTAGCCCTCCGGGGCGGTGTCCTCGCCGCTGGAGGCTGGCTTGTTGTCGCCCAGGTAAGCGGTTTTCATTCATCTAAATTAAACGGTGTTTCTCGCCGCTGCTTATCAGTGCTGTGGCGCACGGCGCCTATCCTTGTTAATATTCCCGACCACGGGTGTGTTCGCCCGGTCGTTTTTCATTACCGCCTGATTGTTTATTTTGGGCTGCTTACTTGGGGTGTTCTCGCCCTATTTTTTAAGTTCCCTTCTGCCAGCCAGGCGTCATGGACCTCTCTCTCGCTGCGCCAACTGCCGGTCCCCCTCGAACCGGAGGACGGCCACCGCGAGTGCCCCTCATGCCTGGGTATTGATCACCTGCGGCAGGGGCTGACGGACATGGCCTGCGCAGACTGCATGTGCCTGGGCGTGGCTGCGCGGACCGCCGGGCTGGCTCGGCTGGATTCTCCGTCTGACATCCCCCGGGCCTCGGGGGGACAGGACACGGTGTCGGCTGCAGCAGCGGGGCCCAGCAAGCGCCGTGGGTTCCCCCACACGTCTTCGCTTTTAAGGCGAAAAAGAAGCGCTCGGGCGATTTGGCTCAGAAGGTGGAGGTGATGTCCACCGAGCTGGAGGAGATGAAGGCCCTGCTGGCGAATCTTCAGCCTCCGCCACAGGGGGCAGTGTTCCCGCTGCAGGGCCCTGGCGGCAATGCAGGACACCCCTACCTATGGTCCGTCCTGCTCACGGGCCGGCTGTCTTGTGTGTTATATTCGTATTGTTTGTTACTCCGTTAAGCTGAGTGCTCTCGCTCGGTGGAGTTAGCTGACTAGCCCTCCGAGGCGTGTCCTCGCTGCTGGAGGCCGGTTTGTTATCGCTCAGGTAAGCGGTCTTCATTCATTTAAATTAAAGCGGTGTTTCTCGCCGCTGTTTATCAGTTCTGTAGCGCACGGCGCCATCCTTGTTAATATTCCCGACCACGGGTGTGTTCGCCCGGTCGTTTATTTTTTATTTCCGCCTGATAGTTTATTTTGGGCTACTTACTTGGAGCGTTCTCGCCCTATTTAAGTTCCCTTCTGCCAGCCAGGTGTCATGGACCCCCAGACGCTGGAGGGGACGAGCGCGGCATCACGGGAGCTGTGTGACGCGGCTCCAGGCCTTTGCCTACTCGTCGCGGGAACTGGGCCGGCTGATGTCGTATCTCACCCTCGGCCGCCAGCAGATATGGCGGGCACAGTCCCCTCTGGCCGAGCCCGACCGGCGTGTGCTGCACTCTCTCCCTGTTGTCCCCGGGGAGCTGTTTGGCGAAGCCACTCAGCAAGCCCTGGATCGGAGTGCCCAGGTCATCTAGGCGTAACAGCAGTTCGCTGGCCCCCGCCAGGCCCACCACCATGGCAATGCTGCCCAGTCCTTCAGGGGGCCCACACCGACTCTGTCTCGGCCACGCACCCGCCAGGAGACCAGACGGGTTGATGACTTTCGCCACCCCACCACCTCCCGGACCCGCGGTGCCGCCCCCTACACCCAGTCCACTCCTCGTCGCCCCCATGGTGACCGACGGGGGCGCTCTGGACGGCGCTGATATCAGCGCGCCGGCGGTCGGCCACTTTTCCAGCGAACAGCTCCAAAGCTGGAGAGCGTTGACCCCTGGGTGCTGGTGACCCTCACCGAGGGTTACCGCATCCATTTCTGCCGCCGTCCACCACGTTTCATGGGGTCAAACACCACCGTGAGCCATCCGGGGAAGTCCCTCGTCCCCCGGCAGGGAATTGCCACCCTCCTGGAGAAAGGAGCAGTCTCTCCCGTCGACAGGCAGAGACAGCAAGGTGGGTTCTACTCCAGGTATTTTCTGGTTCCGAAGGATGGCGGTATCCGCCCGATCCTCGACCTGAGGTCCCTCAATTCCCACTTGAGGACCATGAGGTTCCGCATGCTGCGTACAGTGGATGTCTTACACCACATCCAGGCGGGCGACTGGTTTGTCACCTTCGACCTGAAAGACGCCTACTTCCATGCTCCCATTGTGCCACACCACAGGCAGTTCCTGCGGTTTGCCTTCGAGGGCCAGGCTTTCGAGTTCAATGTTCTGCCCTTTGGGATACCGCTGGCACCCCGTGTGTTCACCGGATGTGCGGCAGCGGCATCGGCACTACTTCAGGCAAGGGGTTTGCGTGTCCTGCCCTACCTGGACGACTGGCTTGTCTGTTCACGGTCAGCAGCTCAGGCCCGCACCAACATCGCGACTGTGCTCTCGCATGTCGTAGAGCTGGGGCTCAGGGTGAATTACAAGAAGAGCTCGCTGGTGCCCAGCCGGGAGACGACTTTCTCGGGCATGCACCTGGATTCGAGGTCGTTGATGGTAACTCCCTCCCAGACCAGGATCCACAACATCCGCCTACTGCTTGGCCGCTTCGGACGGGGTAGGTCACTCGCCCTGAAGACCTTTCAGCGCCTGCTGGGCATGCTTACGGCAGCCTCCTCTCTGGTCCCGCTGGGACTTCTGGACTTATGCCGCTTCAGAGGTGGTTCAACGGTCTCCACCTCCACCCGGTGCTGCACGGGCGCAGCACATCAACGTGCTGGAGCTACGGGCTGTGTTCCTCGGCCTACAGCACTTCCTCTTAGGCCTGACCGGCAGACACGTTCTGGTGCGGACGGACAACGCTACGGTAGTGTACCACATCAACCACCAGGGAGGCACAAAGTCCCTCCAGTGCTTGGAAGTGGTTGGCCAACTTCTGCGGTGGGCCCATCGACATCTCTTGAGCCTGTGTGCCATGTACTTGCCAGGCACTGCCAACAGGGCAGCAGATCTGCTGTCCCGCCAGGACCCCGATCCCGGGGAATAGAGATTCAACCCAGCGGTGGTTCTCGCCATCTGGGAACGTTTTGGCAGGGCAGAGGTGGACCTCTTTGCCTGCCAGGAGTCGACATACTGCCCTCTGTGGTTCAGCCTCCATGGCCCCAGTCCCCTGGGCCAGGATGCGCTGGCGCATGCTTGGCCGAGGCAACTGCTGTATGCCTCCCCCCCTCTGCTGCTGATCGTGCCAACCCTACACAGGGTTGCGATGGACCACCACGGGCTGCTGCTTGTCGCCCCCCCCGGTGGCCGGGCAGAGTGTGGTTCCCAAGTTGCTGCAACTTCTGAACGGCGACCCCTGGTGCCTGCCAGTGGGGACTGACCTGCTATCACAGCTGGGAGGGCAGATCTGGCACCCGGATCCAGCCCGTCTGCAGCTCTGGGTATGGCCGCTGAAGGGCCGGACCCCCTGCGAGGTCCTTGTGAGCCGGCAGTGGTCAATACCATTGCAAGCTCTCGGGCACCCCCCACCAATGCCCTCTATGCCAACAGATGGAGGCTTTTCTCCAACTGGTGCTTAACTCGGGAGGAGGAGCCTACATGCTGCCCCCTGCCGACCATTTGACTGTTCCGCCAGTCTCTGCTTGATAAGGGTCTTATCCCTGCCACCATCAAGGTCTATGCAGCTGCCATCTCTGCTCAGCATGCCAGAGTTGGGGGAAGGACCGTGGGGTCCCACGCCTTGGCGGCACGTTTCTTGAAGGGTGCTCTCCGGTTGAGACCCCCCCGACGGAGCCGGGTACCCACATGGGACCTTCATTGGTGCTGCAGGCTCTCTGCGACGCACCGTTCTGAGCCCCTGCTCACGGCAGACATTTCATGGCTCTTCCTGAAGACTGCTTTTCTTCTGGCCATTACATCGATGAGGCGCGTCGGGGAACTACACGCGCTGTCAGTCAGTGGGGAGTGCCTGCAGTGGCACTCCGGCGACAGTGGGGTCACCCTGTGGCCTAACCCCTCTTTCCTCCCAAAGACCCTCTCTGCTACCTTCGTCAACCAGCCCCTTAGCCTTGCGGCGTTCGAGGCGGGCCATGGTGAGAGGTCGGAACTTTTGTGCCCAGTTCGCGCCCTCAGGGTGTACGTGTCGCGTACAGAGGGCTTCCGTAGGAGTGACGCCCTGTTTCTGTGCCACACAGGACCGTCGAGGGGTCTGGCGCTCTCTAAGCAGAGGCTATCCAAGTGGATAGTCGAGGCCATATTACATGCCTACAGGCACAGTGGCTTCCCGATTCCTCCGGCTGCCAGGGCGCACTCTGCACGGGGCGTGGTAGCCTCATGGGCATCACTGAAGGGCGTGCCCCTTTCAGACATATGCAGCGCAGCCTCCTGGGCTTCCAGCTGCACCTTCACCAGGTTTTACCGTCTTAATGTCGTCCCACATAATCCTGTGGCGACGGCTGTCATTCCAGGCCCGTCGCAGCAGCACTGGGTACGGGTAGGCACTCCTCATGACCTGGTTGGTATTAGTCATCCATGTGCTGAAAGCACCGCCTCTGGCGGTCAGTAGAAACGAAATAGAACGAGGGTTATGTATATAACCGCGGTTCTATGAGTTTCGGATGACCGCCAGAGCTTGGCAGTCACTCGGAGTGTACACGAGAAGATTTGCCAAGAGGTCACTTCCTGGGTTTACCGGTCTTTTATGCCGGGGTCACGGGGTGACGTCACCCAGGTCACACGTGACTTTGTTGTTACTATTACTCGACCTGCACGTTCGTGTGATGGATATCCATGTGCTGAAAGCACCGCCTCTGGCGGTCATCCGAAACTCATAGAACCGCGGTTATATACATAACCCTCGTTCTCCCGCCAAGAAAGAGGAAACTACAACGCAGGGTGTTTGGCAATTTTCGACCAATCAGAATTCGCGATTTATTCAGTCCGCATGTTACAAGATTCAGTGCGGGCCAAAATGGCGGAAACGATGAAATATTCTGATTTTTCATTTCAAGTTTTCAGTATTTTTCGTATTAAACTGTGTTTCTTACGATTTGTAAATGATGGCGGAACCACACACGGACTGGCCATCGGGAGTAGCGGGAGTTTTCCCAGTGGGCCGGTGGTTCAGTGTGGGCCAGCGGAGAAAAAAAAAAAAAAAAACCAGTTGCGCGCTGGCCTTTAATATGATAAGCAATGTTAACAGTTTCTTTAACAAACTGTTAACATTGCTTATCATATTAAAGGCCAGCGCGCAACTGTAATAAGCAATGTTAACAGTTTGTTAAAGAAACTGTTAACATTGCTTATCATATTAAAGGCCAGCGCGCAACTGTTTTTTTTTTTCTCCGCCGGCCCACGCTGAACCACCAGCCCACCGGGAAAACTCCCGCTACTCCCGATGGCCAGTCCGTGTGTGGGCGGAACATAACTGGATTTATCGGATGACATGTGGGAGTATTCATGTGCGAAAATTTTCGGCATTATCGTCCGTTTCAGTATCCGTCTGTGTGTATACTTGCCCGTTGAAATCGGCAATTGCCCGTCAAATTTACGGGTGGACGGGTCTCTGCCTAATACCTTAGTCTCATCTCATCTCATTATCTCTAGCCGCTTTATCCTTCTACAGGGTCGCAGGCAAGCTGGAGCCTATCCCAGCTGACTACGGGCGAGAGGCGGGGTACACCCTGGACAAGTCGCCAGGTCATCACAGGGCTGACACATAGACACAGACAACCATTCACACTCACATTCACACCTACGCTCAATTTAGAGTCACCAGTTAACCTAACCTGCATGTCTTTGGACTGTGGGGGAAACCGGAGCACCCGGAGGAAACCCACGCGGACACGGGGAGAACATGCAAACTCCGCACAGAAAGGCCCTCGCCGGCCACGGGGCCCAGACATAGTAAAACATAAAAAAAAAAAATGCAACCTCTTCGATGTTGTAGGAGGCCTTTGGAGATGAAAATCAAGTGTTTGCAAAAAAAAATGATGTTTTTGTAAGGTTTTATGGGAATGTTGTAATCTTACAACGTTGGGTGAAGCGGGTAGCAGAATTTCCTGTAGGCTATTTGTACTCATTGTCTGAACATAAAGGTACAAATGTTTGTACCTCAGTAAAAAAAAAAACCTAAGGGTTCATTTGCATCGTTGATTGCTTATTACTTGGCCCCAGAACAGTATATAACATGAATAATAATATCAACATTTGTCATATTTTTATGAATAGCGATTTTATTTTAAAACAATAACTAAATAAAAGGGGCGGCACGGTGGTGTAGTGGTTAGCGCTGTTGCCTCACAGCAGGAAGGTCTGGGTTCGAGCCCCGTGGCCGGCGAGGGCCTTTCTGTGTGGAGTTTGCATGTTCTCCCCGTGTCCGCGTGGGTTTCCTCCGGGTGCTCCGGTTTCCCCCACAGTCCAAAGACATGCAGGTTAGGTTAACCGGTGACTCTAAATTGAGCGTAGGTGTGAGTGTGAGTGTGAATGGTTGTCTGTGTCTATGTGTCAGCCCTGTGATGACCTGGCGACTTGTCCAGAGTGTACCCCGCCTTTCGCCCGTAGTCAGCTGGGATAGGCTCCAGCTTGCCTGCGACCCTGTAGAACAGGATAAAGCGGCTACAGATAATGAGATGAGAACTAAATAAAAAACAGGAACATGTGCAAGGCAAGCATGTGCATGCATGTAGGGAGTAGTGCAGTGATCATTTACAGTGATAGTTCCAAAAACAGTCCTTGTCCTCCGAAAAGCAAAGACGAACATCACACTTGCGGCACTGTGTGTTGGTGTACCCTTTGGGGCAATGTCTGCAGCGCCCTCTCTTAGTCTTCATTGGGAAATGTCCAATGAGGTCCTTGCGTGCATCCAGTGGCGGGTGTGCACATGATCTCTTTGGTGGGATGCTGTTTGGACTCCCATCACCCGACGATGGTCTCTTCTGTGCATTCAGAGGGCTGCTTGTTGTCACCGTCCGTGTGTCTGGGCTACCAGAAGATGGTCGTCCCCTCTTTGGAGTTTTGACTGTGTCCACCAGAATGAGAGAGGATGCTAGCTGTGCCTGGAAAAGTCTCATGATCAGTGTCTTTTTCTTAGAGATCTTGAGAGCTTGGCAGTCCCGCTTGTAGAGGAGCCAGGCGTTGACCACAGCAAGGGTGATAGTGTGCCAGAAGATGTACATGTACGGTACCAGCGGCGGGATTTCAGGGGGAACTTACAGTATATTTGGCTGTAAATGAGTCCAACAAATCCACACCTCCCATGTATGTGTTGTAGGTACCCACAATGTAAGGCCTTTCAACTTCAATGTAGGTCTTGTTGGCTTTGTCCCAGCGTTGAATCTTCTGCACCGGTTCTGTTCCAGCAAAGGATGACACAAGTGTGACCCGCCCTGTTGTCATACCATTTGACAGCACAGATGTTGTGTTTCACCTCCACTCTGTAGTCAAAAGATCCTCTCCCCTTCTTCTTCAAGCTCTTATCATCCTCAAGGTTGCAGTTGGGTAGGCGCACCTGCCTGGCTGTTTCCACATAATGGATTCCACGATCGAGGAGTTTTTCTATCAGTGGAACAGAGGTGAAGTAGTTGTCTGCATGGATTTTGTAATTCTGCAACGTCGGGTCTTTTAGACTACACTTAGCCAGGTATGTTGTAAACTTACAACATGGCTATTTTGACGACCACACTTTCCCAGTGTTGTAAAATTACAACAAATATACAGCATGCTCTAATTTACCGTACATTTGAGGCATGTATTTCACAATAACCACATATGTACATGTTCTAGTCAGTGTAATGATCACCAAAAATATATTACTAACTTAAATCTGACAAATCCAGTCCAATGAAACAAAGTGTTGTTGCTCGGC
This sequence comes from Neoarius graeffei, assembly GCF_027579695.1. NCBI lineage: Eukaryota > Metazoa > Chordata > Actinopteri > Siluriformes > Ariidae > Neoarius > Neoarius graeffei. The sequence continues at coordinate 57,405,892 of NC_083582.1, read as the reverse complement.
CAAAGTTTTGCAGCTTGTGAAAGTTCGGGACCTGTGGGCCGGACTTATATACCGTACGAATGTCCTATCCAATACCATTGTGAGACTGAACAATAGGACTCAATGACTTAATTGTTAATGTGAAAAGAAACCCAAAACATTTTCTCATCTCATCTCATTATCTGTAGCCGCTTTATCCTGTTCTACAGGGTCGCAGGCCAGCTGGAGCCTATCCCAGCTGACTACGGGCGAAAGGCGGGGTACACCCTGGACAAGTCGCCAGGTCATCACAGGGCTGACACATAGACACAGACAACCATCCACACTCACATTCACACCTACGGTCAATTTAGAGTCACCAGTTAACCTAACCTGCATGTCTTTGGACTGTGGGGGAAACCGGAGCACCCGGAGGAAACCCACATGGACACGGCGAGAACATGCAAACTCCGCACAGAAAGGCCCTCGCTGGCCCCGGGGCTCGAACCCGGACCTTCTTGCTGTGAGGCGACAGTGCTAACCACTACATCACCATGCCGCCCCCCAAAACATTTTTTTAGAAAAAATAAAAATGTTGTAATTCTGCAACGTCGGCTCTCTTTCCGAAACAAAAACTGTTCTCAGCAAGCACCGTCGTCCTCGAGTGACAGATTGAGATCAGTCAGGGTTTTGTGCTGGACAATGTAAAATGTGCATTAAAGCCGTAATCTGGGAGGCGTCTTCGAGTCGGACACAGTGCATCAAAGTGTGAGATGAACGCTGTCTTTCGAAGAGAGAGAAAAGAAAAGACGCGTGTAGGTTTTCAACACATAATTAGAAGATCAAAATCATAATTATAAAATCAAAGTCGCACAGACGAGAGACACTTAGCCTGCTTATAAAACAAACAAAACAAATTAGTCCTGAATAGCTAACTCAATCTCTCGATTTCCCAATATCCCTTAATGCACAAACTGTGCTCAACCTCCTGTAAAATGAACCGCTTAATTGGAGCACTGTGCTCTACTTCTTTATCGCTCACTAACGAGAGAGAATGAAGAAATGAAGGCTTTGGGAAAAAGCAAGCCCGGAGGCTACATATGTGCATCTCTGCCTGAGCTCTGCACTTCCTCATGCGTGCACACTCGAAATGAGTCGCAATGTCAGCAATTACTACTAATGGCATTCACTCGCACCTCAAAACAACATTTGGAACACCTGAGGACAATTGTGCGTTTGGGTGTCGGAACGATTTCAAGAGATGTATAGTAGGTATGTGGGTGGATGGGGTGAGCCAAATAAACGCCGATTCGGCCTCCTGCTGCACTCTCGCCAACAGGGACTCTGTGTTCTAGGTGAGGTACAGTGGCAGCGCGCATTTGTCCAAAACGCGAGATTTTTGCAGTGACGTTATCGGGGAGAATAAAGAAATGGTGCTGTGCGCCAGGCAAGTGCTTACAGTGTGAAAAGGGGATTTATAGATAACATAAAACACACATTTCCCACACACAAAGCTCCACATAAAGATGAGAGGAACAGCAATTCAGGCCATTTTTAGAAAATCCATTTCCTTCTTAGATGCTTAGGAGGTGAAATGATCACCAGTAAAGCAGTCGCTTCACTGTCGGTCTGAGACGGAGAGTTTTCTACCGTCGACTTTAAGGTTTTTAGGGGACTGTTTTTATTGTTCTGCTCTGGTTTTTTACGACTTGTTCTTCAGTGACAGCACACCACCGTGGATGAGTGCAAAACCCCAATCAAATGGTCATGGAAGTGCAACATAACGGCCCTCGAGGTGCACTGTAAAACCCAGCTACAGGTATATTGCAGTTTGCTGCAGTGTTTATACAAAGGGAGCACAATGGTGCAGTCGACAGAGTGACACTTACTGAAAAAGTGCAGACAGGCTACATTCAAAAGGAAATTAATCTTTGCCATATCTGACTTACTGTGTCGAAGTCTGGGGAAACACCTACAAAACCACTCTGCAGCCGATATGTACAATACAGAAAAGAGCAATAAGGACAATAAACAAAACAGGATACAGAGCTCACACACACTCACTATTCATAAAATCACACACGTTGAAATTTATGGATCTGGTCAAATTCAGAACAGCACAAATAATGTATAAAGCGAGAAATAATCTATTGCCAAAAATATACAAGGAATGTTTAGTGAGAGAGAGGGGGGATATAATCTAAGGGGAGACCTAAATTTTAAAAAACCAAAGGTTCGAACAAATATGAAAAGCATGTGCGTATCGAGCTGTAGGGTGACTTTATGGAACAGACTGGAGACAGAAATAAAACAAAGTGCAAATATAAATTTGTTTAAAAAAAAGGTACAGAAAATATTTTTAAATAAGTATATAGAAGAGGAAGTATGTTAACGGAGGATGATGAGGGATAAATCTATAAATAGAATAGGGTTGATTGTTATATTAGAACTAGCTTAGTATATGGTATATATGGTATATATTTATTTATGGGGATAGTTTATATATTCATATTTACAGGGATAGATATGTAGTAGATATTTATTTTTGTAATTATATATTTATATAGATATTTATGAAGTGTATAGGTATATATATATTTTTGTAATTAAATATTTATATAGATATTTATGAAGTGTATATACGGTATGTAGTATAGATTTATTTTTGCAATTAAATATTTATATAGATATTTATGAAGTGTATAGGTATATAGTATATATATATTTTTGTAATTAAATATTTATATAGATATTTATGAAGTGTATATACGGTATGTAGTATAGATTTATTTTTGCAATTAAATATTTATATAGATATTTATGAAGTGTATATACGGTATGTAGTGTGTGTGTGTATATATATATATATATATATATTTTTTTTTTTGCAATTAAATATTTATATAGATATTTATGAAGTGTATATACGGTATGTAGTGTGTATATATATATATATATATATATATATATATTTTTTTTTTGCAATTAAATATTTATATAGATATTTATGAAGTGTATATACGGTATGTAGTGTGTATATATATATATATATATATATATATATATATATATATATATATATATAATTTTTTTTTTGCAATTAAATATTTATATAGATATTTATGAAGTGTATATACGGTATGTAGTGTGTATATATATATATATATATATATATATATATATATATATATATATATATATAATTTTTTTTTGCAATTAAATATTTATATAGATATTTATGAAGTGTATATATATGGTATGTAGTATATATTTATTTTTGTAATTATATAGATATTCATGAAGTGTATATATTTTTATAGGTGTATTAATGTAGTTTGGATTTCGGGGTAGTTAAAAAGGGGTGGGAAATTAAAAAAGTATTGTACTTCTTCCCACTCCTTTTTCGAACAATGTGTGGTGTTTTGTAATGTCTTAGCTCTTTATTTTATTTATTTTTTGTTAATTTCTCGTTTTCTTTCTTTTGTATGTACAAATAGTTACATACTTTTTTTTATATATGTTCAAAATAAAATAAATTCATTCATTCATCTTTTGTAAAAATACTGAAAACATTTTATTCGACTGGAGCAACAATAAATTGTGCCTTCAAGTGTGGAGTAGAGATTATTGATCTGTTGTGCTGATTTGTGAAAAACTTACATTCAGTCCACACACAGTTTTCTTGTTATAATAAGTGCAGAAATAGCAGTAAAACAGCAGGTCACTGAATTAGTCGAATGAGTACTTTTGATGGCCGGCACTGTTTTGCAGAGGTCACACAGAAAGAAGGTTCTGGCGTCTTTCTGTGTGGGGTTCGCATGTTCTCGTCCTGCCTGTGTGGGTTTCCTCTGGGTGCTCCGGTTTCCTCCCACAGTCCAAAGACATGCGGATTAGGCTTGGCTAATCTAAAGTGCCCATATGTCTGAATGTCAGTGTGAAAGTTTGTTCAGCTTGGAGTATTTTGATGAAAATATTTAATGGTTTAAGCAAGTTGCAAATTCTTAAAATCTACTGCTTAAAGCAGATACGCAGAACCTGTATTTTTAAATACATTTCTGAGTGGATAGTATCTCCATCCTTGACTCTTGTATGCTGCATAAATGGGAATAAAAATATATATATTTTTGAGAGTTAAAATCGACCGTGGGTGGCACGGTGGTGTAGTGGTTAGCGCTGTCGCCTCACAGTAAGAAGGTCCGGGTTCGAGCCCCGTAGCCGGCGAGGGCCTTTCTATGTGGAGTTTGCATGTTCTCCGCGTGGGTTTCCTCCGGGTGCTCCGGTTTCCCCCACAGTCCAAAGACATGCAGGTTAGGTTAACTGGTGACTCTAAATTGAGCGTAGGTGTGAATGTGAGTGTGAATGGTTGTCTGTGTCTATGTGTCAGCCCTGTGATGACCTGGCGACTTGTCCAGGGTGTACCCCGCCTTTCGCCCGTAGTCAGCTGGGATAGGCTCCAGCTTGCCTGCGACCCTGTAGAACAGGATAAAGCAGCTAGAAATAATGAGAATGAGAAAATCGACCGCAAAGTTGGCATTCCAGCTGCCGCGCTGAGCCAGCCTGCCCTGAGTGCGTGACGTCACAGCGGTAACCGGTTTTAAGCCCGAGGCCTTTTACAACTCTAGACCAAAGTCATATACCGTATTTTTCGGACTATAAGTCGCACTTTTTTTCATGGTTCGGCTGGCCATGCGACTTATACTCCGGTGCGACGTATATATGTTTTTTTTTTTTTTTTTCACCGCGGAATAACTGGAGCTGATGCTGAGTCTGACGACAGCCACGCAGAAAAAGAGGAAACGGCGCTTCATCTGCCGCTGGAGGCAGAGTTGTTCAGAAGCGACACCGAGGATGAGGAATTCAATGGATTTGCTGATTTGGAGTGAAATCATCAGCTTGATAAACTTGATTGACCTGTGTTTTATTATTAATGATAGGCCTATAGTTATTTAAATAAGTTATGTAGTGATTTTAGGCAGTGCTTAATTTGTGAAGTGGGAGGTCCCAGAACGCAGGAGGTGGGTGGGTCCGGCGACTCAAAAAAAAAAAAAAAAAAAGGCGGGGGATGGTTTACTATAACTTTACGCACATGCGCTTATTGTGTGTGTAAAATAATAATAATATCAGACGTTATGATCTTAGAAAACGCTTTAGTGACAAACAGTTACAGACAGTAATATGTCGTGATATTATATTATAAAATATTAATTTTTATTAGTTTATATATTAAATTATATATTACATTTATCTTCTAAAATAACAGACTGTACTCATCACAACCGGTTTATTTCACCATTGGAGATCAGATCACACAAGACATGAGTTAAATGACTCATTTTAAGGATTTAAGTAGGGGATTTAAAAGCGGTTGTTGTTGTTGTTTTTTTCACTAGACGGTTGTTTTTACTACCGTACCTGTCTTTGGAGATGATATACCTATAGCCTACTTGACCTCTGATTTGATGAAATAAAATTCGACAAAAATGAAGAATGACACTCCTCGATGATGACTACAGCTTTAATAACACAGATGAAAGAGCCATGGGGCGATAATAAGCCCTACCGGTAAAAATATTCTAAAAGCAAACTGATTAATGCATCAGTAATAGGCTACTAATATTAGTTATAATAATAATAATATAGGCTATTAGTAATAACGATAGTGATAGTATTAAAGATAGTAGTAGATATTTAAAATAATCAGACTAGGCTACTTACAGGGCAAAGGGCGCGTTATCACTGCTCAGCTGTTCGTTTATTAAATAAACAATGCAGTCGCGCAGTAACCACGCGCCGCTTATCAGATACAATCACAGATTCTATGGATAGAATAACCCTTCAAAAAAGTGCGACTTATAGTCCGGTGCGACGTATATATGTCTTTTTCGTCTTCATAATGCCTTTTTTGGCTGATGCAACTTAAACTCCGGAGCGACGTATAGTCCGAAAAATACGGTAAATAAAAATTTATGGTGGAAGTAAGAAATAGTGTTACCGACTTGCTCAACTAAAACTGATTTGACTTCACTGATTGTGGGTTGACTCTCATTAAAACAGGATAGGTGTTATAACTTGTGCAACATGTACATGCATGCATTTTCACTGATAAAACGTAAAAGGCTAATTAAATAATCAGATAAACTGAGACAATCACATTCTGAAGCAAATTAAATAATCTTATACCGGTAACTTAAACACACAGTTACATGTATTAATCTGAATGCAGGTAAACAACGAGTGTTGTTGTTTTGTATCCAAATGAGAGTCGGAGCTTACCCGTCTGTGTTCTCGCTTCTTGAAGGCCGACCTCGTGGCCGATTGTTTTGAAACAATCTGACTTTCAGTTGTTCGTTCAGTTCTCCGTTCATTTGCTTCTTCCACGTAAGGGTGAGATATTGCTGCTGAGACAAGCATATCCAGCGGAGAAATCAGATGGCTGCTCCACTCATTCTCCATTTTCTCCATATTGAGTACTCCACCATTACTGCTCAGCTCAGGCAATTACTAAAACCCGGGACGTCACTGGTTTTAGCAACAACTGCGGGGACTTCACTGCCCGAGCGATAATATGTCATGTCTTGTCCCGTCCTGGGTTTCAGCAACAACCCTCAGCTCACACTCCGGGAGAACTGGTGCAACTGAACTTACTTTCCTTTTCTTGTAGTTTTATTTAATTGTTGGTACTGCACCCTCTTTCAATACGGGCTTATAGCCAACACTCCTCAACAGATCTGAGGTCTCATACGAGTCTTCAGTAAAATGTGCAGAGCAGAGGAGAGACCACTTCGTAGCCGCCCAATGTGCCCGTGAACTTCTTGCAAAACGCATCCAAATCTTTGCAGTTTGAACATTCTTGGGCCATGAATGCAACATAAATCCACCTTCTGTCGTGTTGCTGCACCCGCCCGCAACACATCTACATGGCATGGCGATAAATTAGCTCAAAATGGAGGCTCGGAGTTGCGGTCAGCTCTGTGTTTTAGTATAGCGGAAATGGCGATGAGACCGATAGACTTCCTGCTGTGACGTCACAGATGTCAAGGTCATTCACTCGGACCGCTATCTATATGAATCACTTTAATCGTAAAAATGACTATATTAGATTTATTGTTAACGCTTAAAACTATTCCTGTGCCATTCTTGAGGTCTCAAGGCATTTATAAATGAAAAGTGAGGCCATGGCTCTGCGTAGCTCCTTTTAGAGCATTTGAATAATGAAAAAAAAAAGCCTCAATGAGGCTGTAGCTCATACCGGCTACTGTTGTCATGTGTGAGTTTGAAATCCGATCGAAGAGTAACGTTTAATGTGAGGAGTCACCCAAACATTTCAGACGACCATAAAATCATAAAAATATGACAGGTGGCGCCATCGTCTTGACAACTTTTATTCACACACACCTGGTGAAAATTGTATGCGAGTTTGATCGAAATCCGATCAATCCTGTAGGACGAGTAGTGATTTTTGTAAATTGTGGACGGACGGACGACGCGTGATCGTATAAGCTCACTCGGCCTGTGGCCGGATGAGTTAATAATCATCACAGACTATCATAAGTAATTACTGGAATTATATTGTAAGAATACTTTGTCATTCACTCTTTAGTTTTAGCATTATGGGATGATGGTGACCTCAACATTCCTGACTGGCTTGACTCTTACCTCATTTATATTCAAAAGTCAGGGCTTACTTAAAAAAAATAATAATAAATAAAATATTTAAATGGTCATGATCGTCCTGATGATTGATCCAGCACTAGTATTTACTGGTGCTTCCTGAAATTCTGTTTAACTATGTACAAACCTCCTTTTTTGGTACTTCATTAGTTTAATCTCCAAACGTATAGAAATATATATGTTTCTCAGTAGAGCGCGAGCTTAAGTGCCCTGTAAGCTTGTGTTTAAATCCCATATTCACATGAACCTCTCAAATTTGACCGGTACATTTATTCAAAATGCAAGATCATGAGGGACCGATGCCAGAGTAGAGAGAGAGACGCGGTCACCTTGAATAAAAAGAGAAACCATGAACAGAGCTTGGAGCAGATGGTTAATGTAATGTGGTTTAAAGGTTGCAGTCGTACACATGTCCACTTCCTCTCCTGCTTTTACACACACACACACAAAGTGAAGGTAGAAGATCTGAAAGCACATGAGTGGATCACCTGATATGATACAAAGGCGAGTATGAGTCAGCGCATTGCTTTAGTGTAAAAGCATTTTACGGGAAGTACGAAGGGTTTTTTTTTTTAAATAGAAATGTGTTGGCACCGGATGTGTCGAGTTTATGTTGCAGAAATTTTGCAAGGGGCTTTTTGTTGTTGGTACTTTATTGACAATATAACGGAACTCGGTGTGTCAGGTAAAACCTAAGCATTTTTTAAGACTGATTCAGAATTAGAAAGGCTGTAACAAGACTTTACATCACATAACACATTCGATAAGCCATTAGATAATTCTACATCCTACACATATTCCTTTTTCAAGTAACGACGCACGTTAAGTTGCATACTTGCACTACATTTCCCAGAAATAACGGCCTTTGCATAGTGACAGGATCCTACTGGAAGTTCCCCATGACTCACCTGCTTATGTTCCTTACCGTACACTGTGTCAAGAGGTTTTACTAATCATATTAAAGTTCTCCCCTGCTGGACTAACTGAGCCTGATATACTGTCCATTCCACAAAGGATTTTCAAGAAAGCTTTAAAAATACATATTTCTTCACCTGACAATGCACACGAGCTTTAAATTGAGATTATAAAGGTCCATTACTACGGAGTATCTTTCATGAAATGAACAAGTAAATCCTCCTGATCGAAAGAAATGTTATTCTGCTTTTCTTTCCATTTTATTCTGTTTCATATATTGCCAAGCACATGAAACTGAACACATTGACTGAGTTAAAGGCCATGGTGTTGTCTGCCATGCCTTCCCAAAGATAGTGTTGGTGGTTTCTCAACACAGCTGGGAATGTAATTAGCTAGTTAACTGCTCTGGGTAAACTGGACTTGTTAATGTGAACACACCTGGTTTGAATTAGACAGTTGAGGCTATAATAGGCTGCCATTCTGATCACTTGTGTGTGTGTGTGTGTGTGTGTGTTGGGTGGAGAGCTGGTGTGCTGCATGGCTATACAGTGGGGCAAAAAAGTATTTAGTCAGCCACCAATTGTGCAAGTTCTCCCACTTAAAAAGGTGAGAGAGGCCTGTAATTTTCATCATAGGTACACTTCAACTATGAGAGACAGAATGGGGGGAAAGAATCCAGGAAATCACATTGTAGGATTTTTAATGAATTAATTGGTAAATTCCTCTGTAAGATAAGTATTTGGTCACCTACAAACAAGCAAGATTTCTGGCTCTCACAGATCTGTAACTTCTTCTTTAAGAGGCTCCTCTGTCCTCCACTCGTTACCTGTATTAATGGCACCTGTTTGAAATCGTTATCAGTATAAAAGACACCTGTCCACAACCTCAAACAGTCACACTCCAAACTCCACTATGGCCAAGACCAAAGAGCTGTCAAAGGACACCAGAAACAAAATTGTAGACCTGCACCAGGCTGGGAAGACTGAATCTGCAATAGGTAAGCAGCTTGGTGTGAAGAAATCAACTGTGGGAGCAATTATTAGAAAATGGAAGATATACAAGACCACTGATAATCTCCCTCGATCTGGGGCTCCACGCAAGATCTCACCCCGTGGGGTCAAAATGATCACAAGAACAGTGAGCAAAAATCCCAGAACCACACGGGGGGACCTAGTGAATGACCTGCAGAGAGCTGGGACCAAAGTAACAAAGGCTACCATCAGTAACACACTACGCCACCAGGGACTCAAATCCTGCAGTGCCAGGCGTGTCCCCCTACTTAAGCCAGTACATGTCCAGGCCCGTCTGAAGTTTGCTAGAGAGCATTTGGATGATCCAGAAGAGGACTGGGAGAATGTCATATGGTCAGATGAAACCAAAATAGAACTTTTTGGTAAAAACTCAACTTGTCGTGTTTGGAGGAGAAAGAATGCCGAGTTGCATCCAAAGAACACCATACCTACTGTGAAGCATGGGGGTGGAAACATCATGCTTTGGGGCTGTTTTTCTGCAAAGGGACCAGGACGACTGATCCGTGTAAAGGAAAGAATGAATGGGGCCATGTATCGTGAGATTTTGAGTGAAAACCACCTTCCATCAGCAAGGGCATTGAAGATGAAACGTGGCTGGGTCTTTCAGCATGACAATGATCCCAAACACACCGCCCGGGCAATGAAGGAGTGGCTTCGTAAGAAGCATTTCAAGGTCCTGGAGTGGCCTAGCCAGTCTCCAGATCTCAACCCCATAGAAAATCTTTGGAGGGAGTTGAAAGTCCGTGTTGCCCAGCGACAGCCCCAAAACATCACTGCTCTAGAGGAGATCTGCATGGAGGAATGGGCCAAAATACCAGCAACAGTGTGTGAAAACCTTGTGAAGACTTACAGAAAACGTTTGACCTCTGTCATTGCCAACAAAGGGTATATAACAAAGCATTGAGATGAACTTTTGTTATTGACAAAATACTTATTTTCCACCATAATTTGCAAATAAATTCTTTAAAAATCAGACATTGTGATTTTCTGGATTTTTTTTTTCTCATTTTGTCTCTCATAGTTGAAGTGTACCTATGATGAAAATTACAGGCCTCTCTCATCTTTTTAAGTGGGAGAGCTTGCACAATTGGTGACTGACTAAATACTTTTTTGCCCCACTGTACTATATGTATGTAGATGTACATAAAGAAAAAAAAAAGAGATGTGACACACACCCAAACTAAAAAGAGCTCTATTCATTCAGATTGTACAATATCTTAGGCATTAAGGGTGTTTCACTTAGTATTCACGTAGTAAAGTATTAGCATTTTCTTCTATATAATGTTTTGAAAACTACATGTTACCTTGAAGTGAAATGTTTTTCTTTGGCAAATGTCTTTGTCACAAGTAAAGTTATAATGTTTTAACATCTGGCCAAATCACCAAATATGAAAAGGAGAAATTTACATTTAATGAGCAATTCCACTCACTCACTCATTAAACACTTACACTACCGTTCAAAAGTTTGGGGTCACCCAGACAATTTTGTGTTTTCCATGAAAAGTCACACTTTTATTTACCACCATAAGTTGTAAAATGAATAGAAAATATAGTCGAGACATTTTTCTGGCTATTTTGAGCATTTAATCGACCCCACAAATGTGATGCTCCAGAAACTCAATCTGCTCAAAGGAAGGTCAGTTTTATAGCTTCTCTAAAGAGCTCAACTGTTTTCAGCTGTGCTAACATGATTGTACAAGGGTTTTCTAATCATCCATTAGCCTTCTGAGGCAATGAGCAAACACATTGTACCATTAGAACACTGGAGTGAGAGTTGCTGGAAATGGGCCTCTATACACCTATGGAGATATTGCACCAAAAACCAGACATTTGCAGCTAGAATAGTCATTTACCACATTAGCAATGTATAGAGTGGATTTCTGATTAGTTTAAAGTGATCTTCATTGAAAAGAACAGTGCTTTTCTTTCAGAAATAAGGACATTTCAAAGTGACCCCAAACTTTTGAACGGTAGTGTAGGGCGGCACGGTGGTGTAGTGGTTAGCACTGTCGCCTCACAGCAAGAAGGTTCTGGGTTCGACCCTCACAGCTGACAGGGGTCTTTCTGTGTGGAGTTTGCATGTTCTTCCCGTGTCTCTGTGGGTTTTTTCTGGGTGCTCTGGTTTCCCCCACAGTTCAAAGATTTGGTAAAATACCCAGCCACTGGGGTTGTACAAGACAGTGCATACTTAGTGCCGGCACCAAGCTCTGATAGACTGGGGAGGGTTGTGTCAGGAAGGGCATCCGGTGTAAAACCTACAGTATACAGAATCAAATATGCGGAACAGATCTGCTGTGGCGACCCCCAATGGGAGCAGCCAAAAGAAGACAATGACTCTCATTAAACACTTAAGATTCAAGATTGCTTTATTGTCATTGTGTAAGATACACAACGAAATTCAGTGACGAGATGGTCCTCAATATATACATGAAAGAGATTTACATAAATACAATATTTACAATTTAATCCTGGCCAGGGTCACGGTAGATCCAGAGCCTATACCCGGAACACCCTGGGCATGAGATGGGAGTAATCCCTGAAATGGGTGCCATGATTCAAGTCTGATTCTCCTTACACAGGCCAACAAAGTGATTGTCCAAAGTACCTGATTTAATTTGTATTTAATTTATATTAATAAATAAAATACAAAAACAATACATTTGACCACGTCTTTATTCATAGCAGAGCTCCCTGCGCGCTTCACAGCTTTACACGTAAGAGAATATGTTAATAATGCATCGACCCAATTTTTGATGGCTTTTGCGACCGTACAACGCACGTACGAACGACAAACGTGTACCATCACAGGGAACCCGATCACAAGTGCAAGACAACTTATCTCATCAACTCTTGACTGCCAAGACGATGAAATTTGTATCTTTATTTAAATAAGAGAGATGGGTTTTTACCCAGCAGTTATTTTTAATTTGCATTTTAAAAAATAATGTGGGATTGTTTACTAACACCATCCATCTATTATCTATAGCCGCTTATCCTGTGCAGGGTCATGGGCAAGCTGGAGCCTATCCCAGCTGACTATGGGCGAAAGGCGGGGTACACCCTGGACAAGTCGCCAGGTCATTGCAGGGCTGATACAGAGGCAAACAACCATTCACACTCTCACTCACACCTACGCTCAATTTAGAGCCACCAGTTAACCTAACCTGCATGTCTTTGGACTGTGGGGGAAACCGGAGCATCCGGAGGAAACCCATGCGGACACGGGGAGAACATGCAAACTCCACACAGAAAGGCCCCCATCGGCCGCTGGGCTCGAACCCGGACCTTCTTGCTGTGAGGCGACAGTGCTAACCACTACACCACCGTGCCACCCTATTTACTAACACATTTTATGGAAAATTTTAAGGGAGAAAAATATCTATCTATCTATCTATCTATCTATCTATCTATCTATCTATCTATCTATCTATATTGGTGCTTGAAAGTTTGTGAACCCTTTAGAATTTTCTATATTTCTGCATAAATATGACCTAAAACATCATCAGATTTTCACACGAGTCCTAAAAGTAGATAAAGAGAACCCAGTTAAACAAATGAGACAAAAATATTATACTTGGTCATTTATTTATTGAGGAAAATGATCCAATATTACATATCTGTGAGTGGCAAATGTATGTGAACCTTTGCTTTCAGTATCTGGTGTGACGCCCTTGTGCAGCAATAACTGCAACTAAACGTTTGCGGTAACTGTTGATCAGTCCTGCACACCGGCTTGGAGGAATTTTAGCCCATTCCTCCATACAGAACAGCTTCAACTCTGGGATGTTGGTGGGTTTCCTCACATGAACTGCTCGCTTCAGGTCCTTCCACAACATTTCCATTGGATTAAGGTCAGGACTTTGACTTGGCCATTCCAAAACATTAACTTTATTCTTCTTTAACCATTCTTTGGTAGAACGACTTGTGTGCTTAGGGTCGTTGTCTTGTTGCATGATCCACCTTCTCTTGAGATTCAGTTCATGGACAGATGTCCTGACATTTTCCTTTAGAATTCGCTGGTATAATTCAGAATTCATTGTTCCACCAATGATGGCAAGCCGTCCTGGCCCAGATGCAGCAAAACAGGCCCAAACCATGATACTACCACCACCATGTTTCACAGATGGGATAAGGTTCTTATGCTGGAATGCAGTGCTTTCCTTTCTCCAAACATAACGCTTCTCATTTAAACCAAAAAGTTCTATTTTGGTCTAATCTGTCCACAAAACATTTTTCCAATAGCCTTCTGGCTTGTCCATGTGATCTTTAGCAAACTGCAGATGAGCAGCAATGTTCTTTTTGGAGAGCAGTGGCTTTCTCCTTGCAACCCTGCCATGCACACCATTGTTGTTCAGTGTCCTCCTGATGGTGGACTCATGAACATTAACATTAGCCAATGTGAGAGAGGCCTTCAGTTGCTTAGAAGTTACTCTGGGGTCCTTTGTGACCTCGCTGACTATTACATGCCTTGCTCTTGGAGTGATCTTTGTTGGTCGACCACTCCTGGGGAGGGTAACAATGGTCCTGAATTTCCTCCATTTGTACACAATCTGTCTGACTGTGGATTGGTGGAGTCCAAACTCTTTAGAGATGGTTTTGTAACCTTTTCCAGCCTGATGAGCATCAACAACGCTTTTTCCGAGGTCCTCAGAAATCTCCTTTGTTCGTGCCATGATACACTTCCACAAACATGTGTTGTGAAGATCAGACTTTGATAGATCCCTGTTCTTTAAATAAAACAGGGTGCCCACTCACACCTGATTGTCATCCCATTGATTGAAAACACCTGACTCTAATTTCACCTTCAAATGAACTGCTAATCCTAGAGGTTCACATACTTTTGCCACTCACAGATGTGTAATATTGGATCATTTTCCTCAATAAATAAATGACCAAGTATAATATTTTTGTCTCACTTGTTTAACTGGGTTCTCTTTATCTACTTTTAGGACTTGTGTGGAAATCTGATGATGTTTTAGGTCATATTTATGCAGAAATATAGAAAATTCTAAAGGGTTCACAAACTTCCAAGCACCACTGTATCTATCTATTTATTTATATTTAATAGCAGGCAGCGTATCTTTCCACTGTATGCTTTTTTTACCTAAATGATTTCTTACTCTGCACACTTGGGTAAATATAATTATTGTATCGTTCAGTAACAATTATGAGCATCTGTCCTTAGTGTTAGATAATTTAAAACTACCGCAGATCGATATCAATTGGTTCTTATGTCCGATAATATTCGATTGTAACTATATAGTAATGATGTAAAGTGAAAGCGCTGGTTCACTGCTGTCCACCAGGCACCCAGCAGAGTCACACCATAATAAATATTGTGGTGTTATTTCTGACACATGGCATGCAGTGTCAAAGAAAGTAATAAGTATTCATAACCGTGATATGTATCTCATTATTGATATCACTTTCACAGTGCAGCAATTTATTGACACGAAACACACAATTCAATGGTTCATACACCTATCAGCCCTAAGGTTAAAACCACTGACAGGAGACGTGAATCACTGAATAATTAACAGTTATTCCATGAAATCGAGTTGTACATGAATTACCTATGAAATCCATTACTGCTTTTTCAATGATGCTTCAACACAAACACATTTGTCGATATGCCAAATGGCACAAAAGATGAACAGCGCTGGTTTGTTAAAGGTATGATTTATCTTGCTTCTTTGCTGAATTCAGAGTGCATTTTAGAAACTGGACCAGTATAATAGCTGTAAATTCTCTGTGGTTTATCATCTGATTGTCATTCCCCACACCATAACCTACATTTTTTCCATCAGTGAGCCAAACTGGAGAGGGGAGCAATGTGCACAAATGTAATACCTGTGCATGCTTTACAAAGGTCAACACCTTGATGATGATATTATTGTTGCAGTTAAAGTAGCATCAGAATTCAGTTATATTAAACCCAAAGGTTTTTCCTCTTTATTATAAATAATAATAATTAGTTCAATTTATATAGCGCCTTCCTCACAACCAAGGTCGCTTTACAATTAGGGTGGGGGGGTGGGGAAGAGTCCACCAAAAAAGGATCAGGATGTAATTCCAATGGCGCAGCTACCCACAATCCCACCAAAAGGTGCATGAAGATAAATCCCGCACAGCCGCTGTGACAACGCCGGGCAACACTGCTCGGAACACTGCGCCATGGAGCCATAAAGCGAGCACAGAAGCACCACCATACAGAGCACTGGACAACCCTGATGTTCAAAGAGCAACGAGCTCACTGCAGTCCATAGCAAGGAGCACAGGCATCACCCACGGCGGACCAAGGCCTGAAGGAAACCGACACCCAAAACTGGGTCCGGAGCTACGCCACAACAAAACCTTCCAAAAAAAAAATTTAATTAATTTAAAAAAACCCAAAAACTTCAAACTATACAAGCACAAAAAGAAAAACTAAAGGGGGAAAAAAATCAAAGGCTCCGGTGAGAAGCGGCAGCCAAAATGTGCACAGCATACTCTCAACCAGAAATGACGTCTTTACTGAGTCAAAAAAAAAATCCCTACTCCCGGAAGTTTCTGTCTGCAGGTTTCCCGGTGGCAAAAGCAAAATATCAAAGTCCTTTATTTAGGTTTTCTTTGAAGTGATGCCATCATGCTGTATACGGTTAATATCTGTATTTAAATGAGCAGTGACATGCACACAGTGGCTACAAGCAACTGGCATTTACAGTGTATTGCAAAAGTATTCATCCCCCTTGGTGTTTGTCTTGTTTTGTTGCATTACAAGCTGGAATTAAAATGGACTTTTGGAGGGTTAGCACTATTTGATTTACACAACATGCCGACCACTTTAAAGGTGCCCATTGTTTTTTACCTCCGCCAAGGAGGTTATGTTTTCGATAGTGTTGGTTGGTTGGGTTGTTTGTTTGTCTGTTAGCAACATTACGGAAAAAGTAATGAACGGATTGCTCTGAAACTTTTTCCAGAGGTGTGACTGGGCACAAGTAACAATCCATAAAATTTTGGCGGTGATCCGGATCACCTTCTGGATCCCGGATTTTTTTTAAGGATTCTTGGCGGAGGTCTGCGCTCTCCGAGTGCTTTTCTAGTTTTTATTGTGACGCAAACAATAATTAAGATGAAAAAACAGAAATCTGGAGTGTGCATAAGTATTCACCCCCTTTCGTATGAAACCCCTAAATGAGAGCTGGTCCAACCAATTCACTTCATAAGTCACATAATTAGTTGATTAAGATCCACCTGTGTGCAATCAAAGTGTCACATGATCTGTCACATGATGTCTGTATAAATCAACCTGCTCTGGAAGGACCCTGACTCTGCAACACTACTAAGCAAGAAACATGAAAACCAAGGAGCCTCCAAACAGGTCAGAGACAAAGTTGTGGAGAAGTATAGATCAGGGTTGGGTTATAAAAAATATCCCAAACTTTGAATATCCCAGGGAGCACCATTAAACCCATTATAGCAAAATGGAAAGAACATGGCACCACTACAAACCTGACAAGAGAAGGCCGCCCACCAAAACTCACAGACCGGGCAAGGAGGGCATTAATCAGAGATGCAAAAAAGACACCAACGATAATGCTGAGGAAGCTGCAAAGATCCACAGCGGAGATGGGAGTATCTGTCCATAAGACCACTTTAAGCCGTATGCTCCACAGATCAGAACCGCCTAGTGGTAGCGTGTCCGCCTCTTGATCAGGAGATCGGGAGTTCTATTCACAGTTGGGTCTTACCAAAGACCATCATAAAAATGGTACCTACTACCATCTGGCAAGGCACGCTGCAATACAGATGCGAGTGGGGAGTTAAACTCTCGTGGTTACCAGAGGACTAGCCCCCCACTGTAACCTTAGCTATGTAATAGGCGAGAGGCTGAGGGGTGCGGAAACGGAGATCGGTGCTACACAGCGCAGGAAGGACTTTAACTTAACTTTTAACTCCACAGAGCAGGGTTTTATGGAAGAGTGGCCAGAAAAAAGTAATTGCTTAAGAAAACACATTTGGAGTTTGCCCAACAGCATGTAGCAGACTCCCCAAACACGTGGAAGAAGATTCTCTGGTCAAATGAGACTAAAGTTGATCTTTTTGGCCATCATGGGAAATGCCATGTGTGGCACAAACCCAACACCCTGAGAACACCATCCCTACAGTGAAGCATGGTGGTGGCAACATCATGCTGTGGGGATGTTTTTCAAAGCTGGTCAGGACTGAAGGAAAGATGGATGGCACTAAATACAGGGCAATGCTGGAGGAAAACCTGTTTGAGTCAGCCAGAGGTTTTAGACTGGGATGAAGGTAAACGGTCTAGCAGGACAATGATCCAAAACATACTGCTAAAGCTACACTGGAGTGGTTTAAAGGGAAACATTTAAATGTCTTGGAATGATCTAATCAAAGCCCAGATCTCAATCCAGTTGAGAATCTGTGGCGTAACTTGAAGATTGCTGTACACCAACACAACCCATCTAACTTGAAGGAGTTGGAGCAGTTTGGCCTTGAGGAATGGGCAAAAATCCCAGTGGCTAGATGTGCTAAGCTAATAGAGACATATCACAAGAGACTTGCAGCTGTAATTGCAGCAAAAGGTGGCTCTACAAAGTATTGACTTGGGGGGTAAATACCTATGCACACTCCAGATTTCTGTTTTTTCATCTTAAAGTGCCATTCCACCATTGGATGTATTCTTTGGCATAAAATACAATATATTTTGACAACATATATAAATGGTATCACTAGATAGAGAAATCTTTTAGCTTCAAAATGATATATCAAACAATTTTTTGACAACGACAAGTATATTAATTTTGCGACCAAAGTCACCTACCCTTTTAATTTCCGCGCGTGATGTCATCGGCAGGTTCCCCTTCTTGTGTACCACGTCACGTAGCACATATTATCAGCAATGGCGGATAGAACGCGATAAAAATAATATTAATAATAATAATAATAATAATAATAATAATCCTAAATCTAGCTAATACCAATAAATCTAGCTAACTGAAAGATTAACTCAAAATTTTTCGCAATTTTTTTGGCCCCCATATACGAGGAGAAATGACTCTCTCACTTTGGGGGTTTCCTGGTCTAAAAATAGACCGACACGTGGTACACAAGAAGGGGAACCTGCCGATGACATCACGTTTCACTACCGCGCGGAAATTAAAAGGGTAGGTGACTTTGGTCGCAAAATTAATATACTTGTCGTTGTCAAAAAATTATGTTTGATATATCATTTTGAAGCTAAAAGATTTCTCTGTCTAGTCATGTTGTCATAAAATATATTGTATGTTATGCCAAAGAATACATCCAATGGTGGAATGGCACTTTAAGTATTGTTTGTGTCACAATAAAACAACAATGTGCATCTTTAAAGTGTTTAGCATGTTTTGTCAATCAAATGGTGCTAACCCCCTGAAAATCCATTTTAATTCCAGCTTGTAATGCGACAAAACAGGACAAACACCAAGGGGGATGAATACTTTTGCAAGGCACAGTATTAAATGTCCTTCCCTCTTCTTATGCATTTGATGTATCCTAATTTTATGAGTTTATGCGTAAGAATCAATTCAGAATATTTTCAGTGCGATGCTGATAAATGAGGTTCCAGGACTCGGATCACCTACATATTAAACACACTTTTTTTTATATATATATATCTGTTGCATCTGCAGGTCAAGTCCCTTTCTGGAGTATAGGGGTTTTTTTTGTTGTTGTTGTTTTTATGATGTGATGATTTGAGATATCTGGAAGTTTCCAAATCACACTAGAAAGCCTGGGTCATTTGGAATAAATGTTTTGCCAACATGGCTTGGGAATGCATAATTTACGAATTGTGAAACCATCATAAAATCTTTGTAAACACTCCAAGAAAACACACTAGGGAATGTAGCCTGGTTGGAGACGGGTGGGGGGAGGCAGCACGAGCACGAGCGCTCCTTCCTCTTCGTTTCTCAATTTCAACAACTATTTCGTTTTGCAAGACTGGAATAAAGTCACCTTCTTTTGATCCTCAGGTCGCTTGCTGAACCATTTCCCAAACAGCTCTAACGTGTGAAAAGTGAATGCCTGTGTACGTGGATACCGGAGTGAATTTTGACACCGAGATGGGTTTTTTTTTTCTTCCTTGGACCCCGTCTACTACGTCTTCTCTACTTTTACAGAATCTCTGCTTGTGCAAGGATCTGTGGTTGGACTGTGAGCACAGAGTAACAGATGAACTAGAAAAGTGCCTGTACCGTATAGCCACTGTACTATCACTGAGAATAGTAGTAGTATGGTGTGGTGTGGTTTCATTCCGGGGAAAATAAGAGCCGACAGCATGCAGGAAGGCAGTGATTGCTTTTAATCATGATGATTGAAAGGGAGCAAGAGAGTGTGAGCCTCTGTTGTAAAGACAAGAGGATGAAGTGGAGGCGTACGGGAGAAAAAAAAGGCTTTAAAACAAACACGGAGCCCACGGAGAGTCAGTCTGTCTGCCTCTGCTCTAGGTAGCGGGAGAGGAAGGTGAAAAAGAGGATGGAGAGCTTAAAGAGCAACAAGGGAATGAGTGGGAGAGGAGGAAATTTGATACAAACTAAGGGAAAAAAAAAACAAATACTGTACAAAAAAAAAAAGCCCAGGGTTGAGTCGATACTGTCGACCTGATACTGCGAATAAATGTTTTACAGCATATGAGTTACAGGGAGTGTAGACAGAGGAGTGTGGAAATCCCAAACATGAGCAAAACTTACATGAACCATATCCTAACAGGCCAGTTTCTGAGTATTAGCCATATCTATACTACTAAAGGAAGGCTGTCTGTCTCTCTGTCTGTTCACCTATGCAAATCGACACGGCTGAACACACATACTCCATACTTTGCACGTGGATTGGTGACACCCCAGAGGGGCGCAAAACATCCATCCATCCATCCATCCATCCATCCATCCATCCATTATCCGTAACTGCTTATCCTGTGCAGGTTGCGGGCAAGCTGGAGCCTATCCCAGCTGACTATGGGTGAGAGGCGGGGTTACACCCTGGACAAGTCGTCAAATCATCGCAGGACTGACACAAACAACCATTCACACACCTTCACATTCACACCTACGGTCAATTTAGAGCCACCAATTAGCCGAACCTGCATGACTGTGAGGGAAACCGGAGCACCCGGAGGAAACCTACGCAGCCAACATGCAAACTCCACACAGGAAGGCCCCCGTCGGCCACTGAGCTCGAACCCAGGACCTTCTTGCTGTGAGATGACAGTGCTAACCACTACATTTTCGATTTTCCAAAACACAGGATTAGTGCTAATCCAACACACTATTCGTTTCCCGTAGGCTACATGCTCGCGCTAACACACCACGCAGCCTTGGCAGGGAATCCCATCTCCGACTCGCCTGAGAGTTTCGATTGTACGGGACCTTGCAATCAGCGCTCCTCGCTCGAGACTTCCGCTAGGGCCGAATCTACGTCACTGAGGAGACGCGGGAAGCGATTTACGCCATTTTGACAGAACACAGTGAAAATATATCATGTGTCCACTCAACTCTCCACTGGGCCTTCCAGGCCTGTGTTATCCGAAGGTACCATTCAGAGGAAATCAGGTTCACGGGCAATAACTGCTAGTCCAAATATAATAACAAGGAAAAGAACGCACGTTAATAATTCAGATTCGTCAGAGAAATCTGCTATCGTGATTCATGCCAACTGCACATTTCATAAGTCTCCCCACTCTAGTCCGTCACTGTGCTAGTAATGGTTATGAGACCAGTATATTTATGCCGCTTTTCCACTACAAACGCGGCTGAGTCGGGCTGAGCCGTGCCGTGCTGAGTCGAGCTGAGTGGGGCTGTTGGAGTTGCATTTCGACTACAACCGCGCTGAACCGTGCTGGCTGGAAGTGGGTGGACACATTGGGTGGAGTTAGCGAAAGTGGGTGGACGTCAGGTGATGTCGTTAAGCAGCGCAAACAGTGACATCAGTGATCTTTTAAGCGGTAGTCTCACGACCCGAATAGTAAACAATAAACATGGAGGACATGGAGTCGTTAGTGTTGCTGGTCTTGGTGCTGTGGCTTGTTGTCACCGACAACGCCAACAGATACTGGCAAGAGCGTATAGATGAGGCGAGGCGCATAAGGCTTCAGAAATTCTCGTAATTCGTAATTATTCTTCTTCCGGGTTTATGGTGTTTACAGATCCCAGCGCGCTCGCGGGGCGTGTGTGGGCATGTGAGGACACTCCTCCTCACCAATCAGTGCACAGGGGAGTGTCTGCTCACGCCCCCAACCTCACTCGGCTCGCTTTGGCTCGCTTCAGCCCCACTCCAAAACGGTGCGAGTTTTAGGGGCTAAGCAGGGCTGAAGCGAGCCGAGTCGTGCTGGTTTTTGGTAGTCGAAACGCGAGCCGTGTTGGGCTGAAGTGAGCTGAAAAAGGGTAGTGGAAAAGGGCCATTAGTTACTTCCCACTACCACTCATGTAGCACACACACACACACACACTGAATGCACTCCATGTCCTGTAAACATTCATTCCACAGCAGCTCAAATCTTCTCCAGAATCTCCCTAAACACTAATATCCCACACACCGTCATTCATCATCTAACGGCTAATGACCAGGGAAAAAAAAATCTTCTAACTGCTAATGCCTGATAATCACATGCCTTTCATCTGCCATCAAAAAAAAAAAATCTGTCTAAATCATGGACACTGAAAATACAGTATATCTGCATAGAAGTGAAACATTTAATTTTAAAATGATAATTCAAACATGCACCTACTTTCCTCTAGAAAAAAAAAAAAAAACCAAAACACTAGCTGGGAATGTTACCTTCATCCCATCGGTCCTCGGGGCCGTTAGCGTCATCGTCGTGGGCAACACTGTCACCGTCAGCTCCGTCCATGGGGGTCCCTTCTTCCTCCACGATATGGAGCTTATCTTCATCATCGGAGTCTGACTGGCCTTCCAATACATGGCTGTAGTTACTCACTGCACACACAGAGAGATAAGAGGGAAAACATCAGAGAGACGTGTTTATGAAACGGATGCAGCGACAGACAAATACACAAACCTTAGAGAATATATACACAGGAAGTGGTCCGAGTGAAGGAGTAAAGACGGAGCAGATTCATGAGGTGCAGTGTTGGATCAGAGCTGTCACAGGTTTGATTTTATTTAATCACAGTAGAAAACAACTGTTGATACTGTTGCCGGGTTGTTGTTTTTTTTTGAGAAGGGTGACAGGAACAGGTCACACGCATGCCGAGTAGAAGTCGATCAAAATAGTTGACGCAGCGCTGTAATTTTTTTCTACCCACATTGCAAGAATTCCCACCTGGTGCAGTGATTGGCTTACAGCTCGCGCTCACGAGCCGTCTGCTAATTAGGCAACATCGCTCACGTTAACGAGAGCAAACAAATCAGTGGAACATGAGACGGCTTTTTGTATTTACACCCTCCTCAGACTACGCTCTGTCACGTTTAGTTGCTGCAGTTTCAGCTGTCAGATGTCAGTTTGGCATTAATAATAAAATGTATATTAATCTCAATGGGTGGCACGGTGGTGTAGTGGTTAGCGCTGTCGCCTCACAGCGAGAAGGTCCGGGTTCGAGCCCCGTGGCCGGCGAGGGCCTTTCTGTGTGGAGTTTGCATGTTCTCCCCGTGTCCGCGTGGGTTTCCTCCGGGTGCTCCGGTTTCCCCCACAGTCCAAAGACATGCAGGTTAGGTTAACTGGTGACTCTAAATTGAGCGTAGGTGTGAATGTGAGTGTGAATGGTTGTCTGTGTCTATGTGTCAGCCCTGTGATGACCTGGCGACTTGTCCAGGGTGTACCCCGCCTTTCACCCGTAGTCAGCTGGGATAGGCTCCAGCTTGCCTGCGACCCTGTAGAACAGGATAAAGCGGCTAGAGATAATGAGATGAGCACTGGGTGCAATGCAGGAATAGAATCCAGTACACCACAGGGCAACACACACACTCATTCACACCTAGTGACAATTTTGGGAGATGGGAGGAAACTGCGAAATGCCATTAATGTAATGTAATGAACCTGAAGAACCAGGAGCAGTACATTTGAAACACCACACAGGCAATAACATGATCTCAAGATTGAACTGGGAAAACTGGAGCTGTACCACCATGCTGCCTTAATTTCGAAGAAGAAGAAGCCTTTATTTATCACACGTCCACTCAAGCACAGCCTTAAGCACACAGTGAAATTCCTCCTCTGCATTTAACCCACCTGAAGCAGTGAACAGACACATGCACACACAAGTGAGCAGTGAGCACACACACGTAGCCTGGGGAGCAGCTGGGGGTTAGGTGCCTTGCTCAAAGACACTTCAGCCCAACCTTCAGGCCATGGCTGCCCCATATTAACCTTTAGACTGTGGGGGAAACCAGAGCACCCGGAGGAAACCCACGCGGACATGGGGAGAACATGCAGACTCCACACAGAAAGGCCCCCATTGGCCACTGGTCTCGAACCCAGAACCTTCTTGCTGTGAGGTGACAGTGCTAAGCACTACACCACTGTGATTCTACTATAGCTTATCATATTTGACACACACTACATTTACTATTGCTCAGTGGATCACATTAATGTTTCTTCTTATGAGAAAAGAGACCAAGCTTCCTTTAAACGAAGCTATGAAGACAGCTGAGCATGTGTGATTGTGATTCTCGAAGAGCTGCTGTGTGCACGTTTGTACCAATCACAACACAACAACCTGAATAAGCTAATGGGATCTTCGCTTTAACCAATCAAGGAGACTTATTGTTAGGTTTGGTGGCATGCAGTTGGATCAAATACCTGCAAATCTTGTCGTCTTTGTGTTATCAGGTGACGTTAGAGTGGTGATAGTCATCGTTTTATCCTCGTGTTTGCCACGGTGTTAAAGACTGAGGCGGCATGGGGGATTAAATGCATATCTTATGTTTATAAAGCAAACTGGATGAAGTAACAGAATGTTTGATAGTATACAAAGCTAGACAAGTTAATTTCCTGAAGAAAACGTGAGTCTGATTGCTCTGCCACAGCATAGAAAAGAAGAGTTCGGCTCATGGTGGATGGATGTGTGTTGGGTGAGTTGGTCTAAGCCTATATAGATATTTAGGCACTGGCTAAAAGCAGAGCTCCTGATGAGGGTATGAGCAAAATATTTGCAAAGGCACAAAATCAACCTGAATAGAATAATAGTAATGCACAGCTGCAGACTGCAACGCGTATGCAGCGCCATTAGGACTAATTACCATGCACCTGTTCCTGATTAGAGTGCAATCACAGCGCATACATATACACTACCGTTCAAAAGTTTGGGGTCACCCAGACAATTTTGTGTTTTCCATGAAAAGTCACACTTTTATTTACCACCGTAAGTTGTAAAATGAATAGAAAATCTAGTCAAGACATTTTTCTGGCCATTTTGAGCATTTAATCGACCCCACAAATGTGATGCTCCAGAAACTCAATCTGCTCAAAGGAAGGTCAGTTTTATAGCTTCTCTAAAGAGCTCAACTGTTTTCAGCTGTGCTAACATGATTGTACAAGGGTTTTCTAATCATCCATTAGCCTTCTGAGGCAATGAGCAAACACATTGTACCATTAGAACACTGGAGTGAGAGTTGCTGGAAATGGGCCTCTATACACCTATGGAGATATTGCACCAAAAACCAGACATTTGCAGCTAGAATAGTCATTTACCACATTAGCAATGTATAGAGTGGATTTCTGATTAGTTTAAAGTGATCTTCATTGAAAAGAACAGTGCTTTTCTTTCAAAAATAAGGACATTTCAAAGTGACCCCAAACTTTTGAACGGTAGTGTATAAGGACTCTCAGTAACACACAGACTTTGCAAAGTATATGCTCTGCGTCTGACGTCACCAAGCCTTGTATTTTGTATCACTTTTCTGGTTTTGACCCTGTTTGTGTTTTTGGACTTTGTGCCTCACTTGACCACTGCTTGTTTTTCGACTCTGTCTCTGTTTTGGATCTTTCAATAAAACTCTTCCTGCACTTCCATCCGTCTATCGCCCTTACATGCCAACAACTGTCAACTGTCCAACAAGCTAGTGGACTAATAAAACTGTTTTAACTAGTTTTATATGAAACTGTCATGAATATCTTCTCTAAAATGTGTTAGTAAATAATCCCACGCTATTCTTAGAAAAAGCACATTAAAAATTAGCGCTGGATAAAAACCCATCTGTCTTATGTAAATAAAGATACAAATTTCATCGTCCAATGGTCAAGTGTTTATGAGATACGTTGCCTTGCACTTATGATTGGGTTCCCTGTGGTGGTACACGTACATACGTATGGACGTCGTACGGTCAAGCAGTCAGAAATCAGGTCGATGCTTTCTCTTAAGCATGGGGTTGCGCTCCGTGCGCAGGGAGCTCTGCCATGAAATGAAATTGGATTAATCGTATCTCAGCAGGACAGCTTGGCTGCTGATGACCAGCGTATTTCAATGGGGCCAAAAATACACTGCTGCCAATGGGAGAAAAAGAAAGCGATGGACAAAAAGCAAGAAAAAGACAAGTGCGGGGTCATAGCTGGTTTCCTGCACGGTGTTGGGTGAGTTGTCCTGAGGTGACATATTAAGTTTGGTGATGAAGTGTAATCGAACAAGAACACTTCAATCCTAAAACTCCATGTATTCCTATGGGCCAAAAAAAAAAAAAGAGACAGAATAGTGAAAGAAAGGGTGCGTCTTTCCAAAAGCACACTATTTGGGCACAGAACAGACCAGAATCATTAAAGTTGGTTTGAGGTAAAGCTCTGTAAATCTGCGGGAGAAGAAGCATTTCAAATAAAAAAGTGGTGTGCTTCACTTTAGAACCGCACTAATAAATTCAGGAAACTGCTACACTCCTGGTACCTGAACAACACTTAGGCCCTGTCCACACGGCAACGGATTCAGGTGAATCCGATACAATTGTTTATCGTTTCGGCCTGGCGTCCACACGGCACCGGCGTTTTGGGTGCCCCAAAACGAAATCTTTTGAGAACGGGTTACAGAGTGGAAAGATCTGGCAACGGCGCCGTTGCGAAGTCGTCTGGATGAGCAGAACGGATTTGTTTACGATGACGTCACAACCACATGTGCTTCACGCCGGGTAGAAGTGTAACGAACTCGATGCGAGTTGTCAACAAATCCTATAACTTGGTTCATGAAACACGCTTACAAAATATTTTCACTGTGAATATTTATTGTGTAATGGTGCAAAGTGAGAGAGAGAGAGTGAGAGTCAATCCCACCAGCAAAAATAGGGAAAAAAAGGAGCGATCTCACCTCTTCAGATGTTGGTTTAAGTCCTACAATACATTCCTCAAAAAGGGCGTAGAAGAACAAATTAATCCATCAGTGTGTAGCATTCAATTTATTCCGGACCATTAAAGACGCCGCCTTCCGCGTAGAATCATACATCATCCTCGCCACCATATTGGATGGGTCAAAGCGGAGAATAAAGATGCCTCATTCATGTGCTGCGTTTAACAGGTTTGCCATCCAAACGAGATCACATGGGATTACCTTTCACAGGTGAGACTGGAAAAATACTTTTCATTGTATTTGGTCATTATAATGTAATTTTACGAACAGATTTTCCTGACTTTGTGGCTAATATGAAGTATCGCGCATAATAGTTTATGCGCATGCGTTCTTACTACTTCTATTGTTCTGGTGTCTCCGAAGGGACCGTCTTACAGCGCCCCTAGAGGTGTGGCATGTGTATTGCATCGTTTTCAGCAAGCGTTGCGTTGCCATATGGACCTGATATTTTACTGATCCGTTGCCCATGTGGACGCGATATTTTTTTTAATAACATCTCGTTGCCGTTGTCGTGTGGATGTAGCCTTAGAGAACACTATTCTTCCTGGTATTCCTTCCAGGGTTCCATTATCATTCCACATCTTATCTCTGCCCTCACTATTTTCATACCACTTAATCTGTATTCTTTTTTTTTTTTTTTTACATAGATAAGACTTAGCGGCATTGATGTGCCGTAGCTGACCAGGCAACCTTAATTAGCGGAGTGTATATGCGTATGTGTGCACAAGCGAGTGTGCTTGGCTCAGCATGATGTGACATTCTATTAGACGAGGGAATGATGGAGTGATAGCCTCACCTAACGAGTTCTCATTCGTTAAGGTAAGTGCTGGCTGAACAGCGCTGGAACAGAGCTGGCAACATAAATCACACTTAAAGAGTCTGTTTCGTTACCATCAGCAGTACGAGAAAGATGGAGTTGGGAAGATGTAACATAAAATATATAATAAATTATATCCTGATATACCCTATGAGGTTCTTTGCCCGGGTTTGAATATAAATTGTAGTGAAGCTCGGTCATGAATATCAGATTCAACCCTGAAGACTAGCAGAAAGACGATCTACAAGTACGCAGATTTGCAAACATGTTTCGGTTCTTATTGTTGAGAGTTTAAAAGAACACTGGAAGCATTTGTGGCAATCGGAGGAGTTCACGTGTTTACTGGCACGGATAAACTCCTCATTCCTGTTTACAGAGAAAAGAGAACACTACAGTCAGGAGACGAGCGGGGATGTGGATAAAGGCTATAGCTGTGTGTGTGTGTGTGTGTGTGTGTGTGTTAGAGAGAGTGAGATAACACTGTTCTGAGATAAGTGAGTGGGTGAACCATGATAGTGTACATACACTAAAAACAGTTCCTCCCTAAAGATTACACCCTCCAGTCCTGTCGTCTTTCACTGGATTAAACAAGTGAGACTTTTACTCACTATACGAGTCGTCGAGGTGTTTTCCCTTAACATTTCTTTCAAGGTGCATAAACGCAAGTGCTAAAATGTATTTTGATGATAGAAATAGAACAGAAAAGGTGTTAGAGTGTATGAGAAACTGAAGGTGTGCCAGAGCACCTCCATTTTCTACCTACCCCCTTCATCTCATCTCTCTTTTCCACTCATCTAAGTACCTCTCTCTCTCTCTCTCTCTCTCTCTCCAGCCCGGCCAAATCAATTTTCCTTTGAGAGGCGCAAAGTCAGCATAGGGCTTGGCTATGGAGCCGAAACGTTCTCTCTCTCTCTCACACACACACATACGCGTCTCCACTGCTCGCCCTAATACATTTACATTAAGCTGATTTTGTGCTTTTTATCCCTTGCTTTTTTTTCCCCCCCTCCAGTTCTTTCTCCCTCTCTTACCTACACTCTTTTAATGCTGTTAGCAAATCTGGCCAATCTCTACGCTTGCCATCTTCTCTGACCTCTTTTTTTTCTTCTCTTTGGTTTGGATGAATCTGCAGGATTTTAGAATGCAACTCCTCTGGATCATGCATGCACAGGGTCGTACACATTAAACATCAGGACTGTATCAAACCCCAGGAAAAAACTACATATCCCATCAGGCAGTGCAGGCAAGGGGCACATAAAATGTGTAAGATGGGGTGCGGGTGACTGATCCGTGACAAATTCTTGCAAGCTGAGTTACGCTGTCACACCTGAGTGCGTTCATTACTGCCCCTAGCAGCTACACACAGGAAAAGTGACTAAACAAACACTCGATAAGAGAAATGGCCAACATTAGTTTGGCGACACAGAGAGCGCGACACAGAAGCAACGGAAAATAGGGGGTCGTTAAGCCTTGCATATATTACGACGAGGAAATGTTCGACACAAAAACAAAGTGCCACTGTTGGGTTTTTTTTTTTCCGCAACGTTGTCAAGGCGACTGACTGCATCGCAGAGCAGCACTGTACACGCAACACTGTACGCTCATTTTGCATACCCGTTCAAGCGCCAAATCCCACGTGGACATCCTGCTACGAATAACACAGCTGTTTACTGACAAACAGCTCTCGCGAGAATGACATACTCTTTATCATCATTCATGCACTTAATGGATTGTGCTTCTATAAAGATTCCTCAATACTCATCAGGACGACGAGTCGACGTCTAAATTCGCTTCACCTCCCGTCCTCTCCTCTTTAGCAGTTCTGATGCAGCCTGTTTTCCCAGAAGGCCTCAGTCCTGGGTTTGTTCTCTGAAGCTCCTAATGAAAGCCAACACGAGTCTGTGCATTTCAGCTGCCCATTAAAGCCTGAGGCCTGCGGGCCGACACCTGCCACGGGCTGCCGATAAATGCCACCTAACCTGGGATCTGCATAATCCCACAAAGCGCCTGGTCACGCACAGACACGCACCTCTAGAGGAAAAAGAACATACACTGTCTAGACAAAGCTACTTGTATACTAATTATAAAACCACAAGAGCCACAAGATGATGAAGATGATTCGATTCATGCCATTTTTTCCTCCTCATTGAAGGCAGACACAAAAGGGTATTGATTTGGCATTAAGGTGACATCAGTGTGAGCCGCGAGCTTTTGCTAGTATCAAGTAAGATGCATCGGATGATAAAAAATGTTAAAGATAGGAATGATAGCTCATTCTCTGTCTTTGCTTCTTCCTCATTCTCAGAAGAACCTTCATGTACAGTATGTTCATATGATTTTAAAGGTGTGAGAGAAAAGTCTGGTCCCATATCAGCAACATACTGAAATACCTAGCATTGTATTGTTATTCTATCCACATTCATTGGAGATGAGCAATCGTGTGCTCTGATTGGCTACTCTACTAGTACTAGGATACCAGCTCATATTCCGTGAGTAGAGAAAAACAAAACAGCGGCGCGTGTTGCTGAACCAACCGAGGACGAAGTAAAGGCCCGGTCCCACTGCACTTACGGATGCAAAGAGGATGTAAAACGTAAAAAAATCTTTGCCATCCGTTGGAAAACGCTATGCATCCGTTGTGTACTCATTGCATACGTGCTTCATACGCTCTATCCATCGAGCATCCGTCCACTGTGATTTCATCCGCGCAAAAAGTTTTGAGCTGCACAAAACTTTTAGAACAGATGAACTTTCCGCCGTGTACGATGTAAATCCGCGACATATACGAGCAACAAACGTTCTATGTCCGTTATCATCCGTTAAACGTCTGCTGTATCCTCTCTGCATCCTCTGGGCATCCTCGCAACTCACATCCGCTGCAGCTGAAAACGGAAAGAGGGAGGAAAGATAAGGTACATGAAACGTCTATTCATCGTTAGTAGCACGGAAATAGAAAGGATGTAAGCGTATGCATCTCGTATATAAAGTATTCAAAACGGACAAAGCGTTTATATCTGGGATGTATCTCGTATATTTAGGATGTCTGGAGTATGTCTAGAGTATGTAGAAGGACACCTAGCGCAGTGAACGGTCTGCATCTGATATACATCCGCGCAACATCCCCTTTGTTTCCGTTAGGCGTACGTGATGCATCCCCTTCACCCGCTATGCATCCGCTCTTTCTGCTATGCGTCCGCTTCTCAGTTATCACCGGTAACCCCTTCGGAGCTGTCATCCACTTCCATCCGCTTTCATCCACTAGGCTTCCTATGAACATGCGTTTAACATCCCCGCTATATACTACCCACGTCCGTTCTTTTCCGTTCTGTTTTCGCCAATTTTGTCCATTTCTGGAGCGGATGAAAACGGATAGAGCCACCCCCGAAATTTTGCTCGTCCGCTGTGTCCTTTTTGCATACGTTTTGTGTCCATCGGCCAGTGGGACCGGGCCTTAAAAACCCTGCTCGAAAACAAAACCTCCCAAAAAAAGCAACAAAACATGGAATGAAAGTATTTGATGGTAAGAACGTATCTTTTTTTAATTTTTCAAGAATTATTATTATTATAGCACTTTTCACAAATTGCTCGTGTCATTTCGCCCGTTCGTTTACATTCTAATAGGAAATGATTTTGTCGGATGCTTTGGAGAAAGTTTTTATTTATTGAATTTGCAAATAATAAAAATGCTCCGTTTCTTAAAATCCAGGGAATGTGGATAGAATAAAACAATTATTCCATTCGATGTCGTCGTACATGGCTTATAGAGATCTTGCAGTCACGTGACCGGAAAGTACACAACCGCCATCGTGTCGGTCAAAAACACCGCTGAATACTGCTGCACTCGTGTACAGAATGGATCAATTTCAACCGACAGACTACACGGCTCATTTTTCTAATGAACAGATAACTAGATATATGTCTAAAATAAACGATCTACAGATTTGTGACCCTTATGGCTTTCCGGATGGAGTTTTCACGACCGGATTTTGAACTGCCAACGGAATACCCGGATGTGTATGATTACCTCATCAACTTTCCCTCGCTGTTCAGTGGTGAAGCACTGCGTGCTTATAAATCTCTGGACAGTTATCTTTACAGAAATTCAGGATTTGTCAGCGACTGATGTGGCATCTTGTAAACAAGAAAATAATCCTCACTGGATGGGTAAGTCACTTAAGTATTGAGTATAGCACTGACCAGCCGATTATAGAATAGAATAAGGTAATTCCAAATCGTCCGTGTTGTTTACATGGATCTGGCGTTGGAGAGGTAGAGGCTTGGCAGTGGAGATTTGAGTGGCTGTTTTCTGAGCTTAGTCAACAGGCCGGCTCTGCCTGCAGCCTCGCTTTTGCTTCGGCTCCCGGCGCCGCCTCCTTCGCTTTGCTTCCGATAACAATCCACGGAGACCCCGCTGGTCTCGCAATCTGGTCTCGTCCGGAATGTTTTTTTTTTTTCTCGTCCGGAATGTTGTGCATGCGATGGAAATCGCTACAAACCGTCATTTTCTGCTGGAAACCAATGTCCAGTAAGTCCATACGGTTGTAGTGGATATTGAAATCCGGTACAGACGAACAACATGCAAAAATACACACAAAAAACATAAAAACCGTGCACAGGTAGGGAGAGCTTGTAGCCGCAGCCGTTGTAGTAGAATTGTATATAGTAGGGTTTTCCAGAAGAAAAGGTAGAAGTAAAAGCAGAAGTAGAACCAGAAGTAGAAGTAGAAGGCGGAATATGGCGTTTGACCTACAAGATGGCGTCTGTCACAATCTGGATTGGCTGTGACGTCACATGCAAGATCTCCATAGCCAACTCCGTGCTACGTGCCTCATCGGCTATCCGCTCATGTACGACTCGATTTCGTGGAATAATTGTTAATTATTTGCTTTTTAAAAAAACTTTATTATACAGATGAAAAGTTCATTTCCAAGAAACGTTACATACCAGATGCTTACTTTGCGTTTTCATCAACATAATTAAATGCCTATATACACGTGCTAATTCTGGCAGCTTACTTTACAAGCAAACTTGTTTGTTTCGAGGGTTAAGAGATCAGTTTCTTCACAAAACATATTATCCGCCACATATGTTGCTTTAACATAGATTAATATACAGTGCTTTGCATAAGTATTCACTCCCTTGAACTTTTCCACACTATGAATCTACACAAAATAACCCATAATACTGAAACATCAATACAGTGCCTTGCAAAAGTATTCATCCCCCTTGGTGTTTGTCTTGTTTTGTCGCATTACAAGCTGGAATTAAAATGGATTTTTGGAGGGTTAGCACCATGCTCGAAAACAAAACCTCCCAAAAAACGCAACAAAATATGGAATGAAAGTATTTGATGGTAAGAACGTATCTTTTTTAATTTTTCAAGAATTATTATTATTATAGCACTTTTCACAAATTGCTCGTGTCATTTCGCCCGTTTGTTTACATTCTAATTTACACCACATGCCGACCACTTTAAAGCTCCAAATTGTTGTTTTATTGTGACACAAACAATAATTAAGATGAAAAAACAGAAATCTGGAGTGTGCATAAGTATTCACCCCCTTTCGTATGAAACCCCTAAATAAGAGTTGGTCCAACCAATTCACTTCATAAGTCACATAATTAGTTGATTAAGATCCACCTGTGTGCAATCAAAGTGTCACATGATCTGTCACATGATGTCTGTATAAATCAGCCTGTTCTGGAAGGACCCTGACTCTGCAACACTACTAAGCAAGCAACATGAAAACCAAGGAGCCTCCAAACAGGTCAGAGACAAAGTTGTGGAGAAGTATAGATCAGGGTTGGGTTATAAAAAATATCCCAAACTTTGAACATCCCAGGGAGCACCATTAAACCCATTATAGCAAAATGGAAAGAATATAGCACCACTACAAACCTGACAAGAGAAGGCCGCCCACCAAAACTCACAGACCAGGCAAGGAGGGCATTAATCAGAGACGCAACAAAGACACCAAAGATAACACTGAAGGAGCGGCAAAGATCCACAACGGAAATGGGAGTATCTGTCCATAGGACCACTTTAAGCCGTACGCTCTAAAGAGCGGGGTTTTATGGAAGAGTGGCCAGAAAAAAGCCATTGCTTAAGAAATCACATTTGGAGTTTGCTCAACAGCATGTGGCAGACTCCCCAAACACATGGAAGAAGATTCTCTGGTCAAATGAGACTAAAATTGATCTTTTTGGCCATCATGGGAAATGCCACGTGTGGCGCAAACCCAACACCCTGAGAACACCATTCCTACAGTGAAGCATGGTGGTGGCAGCATCATGCTGTGGGGATATTTTTCATCTGCAGGGACAGGAAAGCTGGTCAGGACTGAAGGAAAGATGGATGGCACTAAATACAGGGCAATGCTGGAGGAAAACCTGTTTGAAAGCTACACTGGAGTGGTTTAAACGGAAATATTTAAATGTCTTGGAATGGCCTAATCAAAGCCCAGATCTCAGTCCAATTGAGAATCTGTGGCGTCACTTGAAGATTGCTGTACACCAACACAACCCATCTAACTTGAAGGAGTTGGAGCAGTTTTGCCTTGAGGAATGGGTAAAAATCCCAGTGGCTAGATGTGCTAAGCTAATAGAGACATACCTCAAGAGACTTGCAGCTGTAATTGCAGTAAAAGGAGGCTCTACAAAGTATTGACTTTGGGGGGGTGAATACCTATGCGCAATCCAGATTTCTGTTTTTTCATCTTAATTATTGTTTGTGTCACAATAAAACAACAATTTTCACCTTTAAAGTGGTCAGCATGTTGTGTAAATCAAATGGTGCTAACCCTCCAAAAATCCATTTTAATTCCAGCTTGTAATGCGACAAAACAGGACAAACACCAAGGGGGATGAATACTTTTGCAAGATGCTGTATATTTGTTTAGAATACGAATATAATAATAATAATGCAAAATGTCTTATGTTAGGAAAGATGTGTTTCAGGGCACATTTGAATGTGTGTTTTTTAAACATTTGTTCTAAAAGCTGGACTCTGTCATCAGTAAATCAACCCCAAATTCTCAAGTACATGGAATAAACCAGAGGAATAAACGGAAATGGTGGAAATCAAACCTATGGATGGTGCTGGACATGATACCAATTTTGATGAAAGGTGTAAAATCAGAATATCCTTTGGCTTGACCATTCTGTGTAATCAGTACACATTAGTCGTGATGCTGTGGTTCAGCTTTACAGCTCCACAGCGTTGTGTTGGTTGTAATAAGGGTAGGAAAAGCTGACACACTGATGTGTCGCCATGACACATGCACTCTAAGTAAGTGTTATGACTGGACATTCCTGACATAGCATCACTCCCCAGGGCTGGAGGAGCACGCTCAGCACGCTCCGCCTCGGCCCTCACCCACCACTCATCTGCTCCAGGCTTATCTCTTAAACAAACACTCATTTTCCCTCTGAAATTAACTTTGAGCCCTCAAACCCAAAATACTGCAAAGTTTATAATGAAAACACGATTATGAGTCATTATGGCCTATCAGAGCCCTCATGCCACTTTGTGAAGGAAATGAAGATGAAGCCGCAGGTAAACTGCCATGGTGGCTGAGATATGAAACAAATGAAGCTCTAGAAGGCAAAGTTTTCCATCGAGGTGGAAGAGAAACCCTTCTACAATTAACCCTTGATATTGTATTACAATCTTATAAATGGACTTGAGGGCTATTTTGGATTTTTTAAAATTAGACCTACTAGTGGGGCGGCACGGTGGTGTAGTGGTTAGCACTGTCGCTTCACAGCAAGAAGTTTCTGGGTTGGAGCCCGGTGGCCGACGAGGGCCTTTCTGTATGGAGTTTGCATGCTGTCTGCGTGGGTTTCCTCCGGGTGCTCCGGTTTCCTCCACAGTCCAAAGACATGCAGGTTAGGCTAATTGGTGGCTCTAAATTGACCATAGGTGTAAATGCGAGTCACTACGTTTACATGCACATAGAGAGAATCGAATTTCTGCCGTTGCTCGACTGAAATCGAAGTTCAAAATGCCATGTATACACCTTAATTCGGCTGAAATTGAACCGAACTTGATTTCTCGGAATCGAGCTACACGACCTAGTTTATGCGATTTCTGCCGAGCTACTTTGTGCATGTATACCCTATCGAGCTAGCTGTCGAGCTACTTCCGGAAGTGACGAGTGACGAGACCACAAGCGGGAAACACAACAGCCTCGGTCGGCATGACAACGAATCATGACAACGGCATGAATCTTTTCTTTTTGTGGCATTGTTTGCACTGTTAAAATTTAGCTCACTTACTGTATCACCAAATACATCTGTACAGCTGTTGCATAGCTGTGAATTGTGTACATAAACAAGTCATTGTATTTGTGTGTGTGTGTTTATATATATATATATATATATGTCCAACATCTGAAGAATGTCAATAAAAACAAAACAATTGAACTTTTTGTGTGTTTATTAAGACATAAGTTAAATTGTAAGCAAAAAAAATATTTTTTGTAAGCAAAAAATGGACTTCAGAAAAATATTATTGTGCAAAATAAGTTGTCTTACAAAACAATGGTCTGTGCCGGACAGTTTGTAGCCATACAGTCTGTTAGAGCAAGCCTAACAGCTTGAACACGGAACTGCTAGTGTTGCCAGATTGGGGGTTTTAAGTGCATTTTAGCGGATTTGAACATGTTTTGGGCTGGAAAACGTCAGCAGTATCTGGCAACACTATAGCTCTTCTTCATGACGACAACCGGAAGTGTACCAACACGATGGGGCGTGTAGCGCCACATGTGGCTCGGGTGCACAATGCACCTTGCACAATAGCCCGATTTCACTTGTGCATGTAGGATTGGATTTCTCTGGCGCCCCTGCTGGGACCCTTTGCTCGATTACCGACAGCAGCTCGATTTGGACGTGCATGTAAACGTAGTGAGTGTGAATGGTTGTTTGTCTCTGTATCAGCCCTGTGATGACCTGGCGACTTGTCCAGGGTGTACCCCGCCTCTCGCCCATAATCAGCTGGAATAGGCTCCAGCTTGCCTGCGACCCTGTAAGACAGGATAAGCGGCTACAGATAATGGATGGATGGACCTACTAGTGTTCTGTCTCATGTTATTCAAATGTATTTAAGCACAGATGTGTAAGAACTCATACACTTGTGCAAGTATACTGTAATGCAACTCTGTGTATAAACAAAAGATTATATATCCAAGTGAAGCAAAGTCCTCCTCTATTGTAAAGTTCCACACTTAAAGGTTAAAAAAAATCCTCATACAATGTTCGAAAGTCCCTTGTATACATTTATTGAAACATGCATTTCCAACAGGCGCTTGCTGAAGTGGTTCTGGCTGAATTATGAACCGTTGGTCCTATAATGTACATTACATTATACTCTATGCAGTGAGCATGTATGAATGGTAAGCTGTTTGGGGTTTGGCCTGGTATAAAGGATTAAAAGTAAACAAAAACAAATCTACAAATTTTTATATTTTGCTCCTTCATGACTTTCTTTGCGGGCGGCACGGTGGTTTAGTGGTTAGCGCTGTCGCCTCACAGCAAGAAGGTCCGGGTTCGAGCCCCGTGGCCGGCGAGGGCCTTTCTGTGCAGAGTTTGCATGTTCTCCCCGTGTCTGCGTGGGTTTCCTCCGGGTGCTCCGGTTTCCCCCACAGTCCAAAGACATGCAGGTTAGGTTAACTGGTGACTCTAAATTGACCGTAGGTGTGAATGTGAATGGTTGTCTGTGTCTATGTGTCAGCCCTGTGATGACCTGGCGACTTGTCCAGGGTGTACCCCGCCTCTCGCCCGTAGCTGGGATAGGCTCCAGCTTGCCTGCGACCCTGTAGAACAGGATAAAGCGGCTAGAGATGATGAGATGACTTTCTTTGCTTAAAACCCGGCACACATGGGCGATTTTTTGTCACTTGGTCGTGCAACTTTTTGACATGAGTGAAAAACTGCTTCGTGTGCAGATATTTGCGATGGCGATTTTCTGTTGCTTGCGACAGATCGCAGGTATTGAACATGCTTGATATTCTGTGACAAAAAACAAAATTGCCAGTCGCTGACTTGTTGCAGAGATATTGCCGCGTGTGCGTGTCTTGTGATAACGAAGCAATCACTTCCAAAGGCTAAGCCAATGCCTGCCCACAAAGTAGTCACGTGATTTCCACGTGACTTGCATCCCCTTCCCCAAATCACCCACTGGTCGCAGATAACGTGCGCACGCAGCTACCCAAGAGGGGAAACTTGCATCCAAAAGTCGCAATACGCTTGCGACGGAAAATCGCCCATGTGCGCCGGGCTTAAGAAGGTGAAATAATATTTACCTTCCATGGTTTATGTAATATGAACACCAGTGTTGTAGTCGAGTCACTAAACCTCGAGTCCGAGTCCAGTCTCGAGTCCCCAGTGCTGAAGTCCGAGTCAAGTCCAAGTCATGAAAGAAAATTTCGAGTCGAATCCGAGAACAAAACTCCAACTGCACCATTTGACGGTGGCTGTTGCTGCCTTTATGTGAAACCGTCTCTGCTACTGTGCTGGACTAACATTCCTGCTCGACTGCCCCATTTTACTTAATATGTAGGCTACAGATAAAAAGCTTGTTCATCACTCAACAAGCCCCGCCCACTATCAACAGGGCAAATAACATGATAGAGGGTTAACACTAGCTAGTTCATCGCTCAGCAAGCCCCGCTATCAACAGAGCAATGAACATAGCGTGTCACTTCCTTCTCTGGGTGGAGTCTCGCCAAATGACGATTGAAGTTCGAGGTGGTCCCTGTCATCTCCTCGATAGTTCTTCTACATATGGGACACATAGCAGTGCATTTTTCCCCACTGCACAAGAAGTTTGTATAAGTAAAGAGGACAGTCCAGGCATTTTAGCGCCATTAATGTGAGTTTGTTCCTGAACACGACGTATGAACAGGTGAGTGTGCATTCTCTTGCACAAAATTAGTATAAAAATTAATGTAGATATATCTTATGCCAAATTATTATGGTACGTAAAAAAAAAGAAAGAAAGAAAAAATCCGAGTCCTCGTCTTCAATTTAAAAGTCCGAATGCAGTTAATGCATGAGTCCGAGTCATCAGTGCTCAAGTCCAAGTCAAGTCACAAGTCCTTAAAATTAGGGCACGAGTCGGACTCGAGTCCACGTCCTGGACTCGAATACTACAAGCTTGATAAGCACAGTTGTACTGGCAGTATAAAATTATCCATAAATTACCATTTTTTTAACAGGAACTCTTTAAGAAGAAACCTTTATTTGTCACATGCACACTTCAAGCATAGTGAGATTCATCCTCTGCATTTAACCCATCTGAAGCAGTGAACACACGCACACCCAGAGCAGTGGGCAGCCACGGGTTAGGTACCTTGCTGAAGGGCACTTCAGCCCAAGGCCGCCCCATGTTAACTTAACTGCATGTCTTTGGATTGTGGGGGAAACCGGAGCACCCGGAGGAAACCCACGCAGACACAGGGAGAACATGCAAACTCCACACAGAAAGGCCCCCGCCGGCAGCTGGGCTCGAACCCAGAACCTTCTTGCTGTGAGGTGACCATGCTAACCACTACACCACCGTGCCGCCCAAAGACAGAGTAGGTCTCATCTCATCTCATTATCTCTAGCCGCTTTATCCTGTTCTACAGGGTCGCAGGCAAGCTGGAGCCTATCCCAGCTGACTACGGGTGAAAGGCGGGGTACACCCTGGACAAGTCGCCAGGTCATCACAGGGCTGACACATAGACACAGACAACCATTCACACTCACATTCACACCTACGGTCAGTTTAGAGTCGACAGAGTAGGTCATTTTGGAGAAATTTTCCAGAAAGATTAAGCCAGATTTTAAAAGTATCCAACAAAAAAATCCCACCCTCCAAAACACATGGACGCGCACTGCCTGATTACTGCTGGAGTACGAGTCCATGATAGGAGAGGGGCGTAGCAAATGGATGTCATATCCAACTACCTCAAGTCTCATTCGCATTCAAGAAAACATTATCATAATGAGCATCAACAACAAACATGGCTATTGTCAGTAATCATAGCTGTCGATTAGCTCGCTCGTGTTAGTGATATGTGTGTAATATGTTTGCCTAGCCTTGTAGAAGACTCCGCTCACATGCGATGAGTGCATAGGTAAAGTGTAGGCAGGCAGGCCATGTGATCAATTCATTCGGACCCAGTGAAAAAAATGGACAGGCTTCTTACAGCCCTGCGAACGCCACAGATAATGATTTTTTTTCTTTTTATTGTCAGAGCATTTGATTTATTAATTCCTGTAGGTATGTAAAGAGAATTTCAAGAAACATAACAAGAATGCTTCTAAAATAAATCACCTACCCTGCCTTTAAATAAATTCAAACTGATCTTTTCTCTTTTTTGCCCACCTGCCAATTTCCAAACACCAGCCAGCTTTACCTTCTCATACGACAGCTAAGTCATGCTGTGTCACAGGGCGGAAAGTGCTGTCCGCCCTCTTCCACATACATAAGCTCATAGATGCCCACAACTGGCCAGTTGCTGCGATTGG
This sequence comes from Neoarius graeffei, assembly GCF_027579695.1. NCBI lineage: Eukaryota > Metazoa > Chordata > Actinopteri > Siluriformes > Ariidae > Neoarius > Neoarius graeffei. The sequence goes on along the minus strand of NC_083582.1, from coordinate 57,365,669 downwards.
CAGGGGACAGAGAGCATGCCGTCGCTCCCATCCAACGGCCAGAGCATGGCAAATTTAGCTCGCTGGGATTCCCAGATGTCTGTGGCATCACTGGGATTCAAACTCACAATTTCCCAACAACAGGCTGAACACTTTTCTGTTGCACCAATCAGGACGCTTTCACATTTAATCCTTAAAGGAATTTGACAGCCCTACTGCACTGTAGCATAAAGAGTAGAAATGAAGACACACCCTTTACTCCTGGTGTACAAAAACACTCCAACAACACACAATTCACAAATGCATACAGACAGAGAGAGCTTATCTTTTATATTCCAATCATGAAATACCACAAAAAGAAAAACACAGTAAACCCTTCTGAATTCATTTGCTCTTCATCATACACACCGTTACCTTCACTTGCTTTGGTACACACACACACACACACACACACACACACACACACACACACACACACACACACACACACACACACACACACAAGTATGCACACATACAAACAGTCACAATCTAAACCACATCCCCACCCAACATTTTTTTTCTATCTCTCTCTCACACACACATTCTGTAACCACAAGAAGACAAAACCGTCACATCAAACAAAAGCCAGTCACCACACACACACACACTCTTCTGTGTCAACTATTTAAGCTGTGTGTTTCAGAGAAACATTAATTTGGTTCAAGTTACGTTGATTTTATTGGCCTACAGAGGGACTGAATGTGTTTCCTCCAGGACAGCGGTGCGATATACAGTGGTGCTTGAAAGTTTGTGAACCCTTTAGAATTTTCTATATTTCTGCATAAATATGACCTAAAACATCATCAGATTTTCACACAAGTCCTAAAAGTAGATAAAGAGAACCCAGTTAGGAGCAATTCCAGCGTTATGGACGTGACACTTGAACTCAAAATGGCAACAAATGACCCAGTGCATGTTTTATTGTCTCCCAGTATTTAAACAGGTGTTGCATATTTTAAGGCTGTACCATACTGGAGAAGTGATAGAACAAGAACAATTCCCATAGTACATCTAGGGCATGCCAGAAAATGCCAATAAAAGATGCGTTATGGATGTGACAGAAAAAGTATCACTTTTCTTGGGTGACTGTACATTTTTATCAAACTCTGTGAAATTGTAAACCTAATGTCGAAATGGAGATATCCATTTGATAGAGGGGTCCAAGGTGAATATTAAAAAATCTTTGTTTAAAATATTTTGTATTTCATGCAGAGTTTCGGAAGGAAAAGTCAGCGTTATGGATGTGACGAAATTCCGTTATGGATGTGACGCGTCTGAAATAGACATGGCATATGTTTAGAAAATCAGCAATTTAAGCACCATAACCCTTTGAAAAACTCTCTAAATATCAGCTAAAACTATCAAAGTTCTTAAATAATATTTAGGATGGCTATTGTTTTGCTGTTTTGTGGATTTTAGCATACATTTCTGTGGCTTGTGGCAATAATATAGAATTGTACATGATCAAAGTTGATTTTAGCTTGGGGTTTACATTATAAGAAAGACAGACTGACAGTGACATATTAGGTTGGTTACAAATTGGTTCAACTTATTCACATCTGTAAAATACAGGCCTAGGTGATATCTCTGGGAGTGGTTTTGATGTATTACATGTTGCTTTATTTTTGCATGGTGAGGTTGACATTTACATGGAATTGCCCTTAAACAAATGAGACAAAAATATTATACTTGGTCATTTATTTATTGAGGAAAATGATCCAATATTACATATCTGTGAGTGGCAAAAGTATGTGAACCTCTAGGATTAGCAGTTAATTTGAAGGTGAAATTAGAGTCAGGTGTTTTCAATCAATGGGATGACAATCAGGTGTGAGTGGGCACCCTGTTTTATTTAAAGATCAGGGATCGATCAAAGTCTGATCTTCACAACACACGTTTGTGGAAGTGTATCATGGCACGAAGAGAGGAGATTTCTGAGGACCTCAGAAAAAGCATTGTTGATGCTCATCAGGCTGGAAAAGGTTACAAAACCATCTCTAAAGAGTTTGGACTCCACCAATCCACAGTCAGACAGATTGTGTACAAATGGAGGAAATTCAAGACCATTGTTACCCTCCCCAGGAGTGGTCGACCAACAAAGATCACTCCAAGAGCAAAGCGTGTAATAGTCGGTGAGGTCACAAAGGACCCCAGGGTAACTTCTAAGCAACTGAAGGCCTCTCTCACATTGGCTAATGTTAATGTTCATGAGTCCACCATCAGGAGAACACTGAACAACAATGGTGTGCATGGCAGGGTTGCAAGGAGAAAGCCACTGCTCTCCAAAAAGAACATTGCTGCTCGTCTGCAGTTTGCTAAAGATCATGAGGACAAGCCAGAAGGCTATTGGAAAAATGTTTTGTGGACGGATGAGACCAAAATAGAACTTTTTGGTTTAAATGAGAAGCGTTATGTTTGGAGAAAGGAAAACACTGCATTCCAGCATAAGAACCTTATCCCATCTGTGAAACATGGTGGTGGTAGTATCATGGTTTGGGCCTGTTTTGCTGCATCTGAGCCAGGACGGCTTACCATCATTGATGGAACAATGAATTCTGAATTATACCAGTGAATTCTAAAGGAAAATGTCAGGACATCTGTCCATGAACTGAATCTCAAGAGAAGGTGGGTCATGCAGCAAGACAACGACCCTAAGCACACAAGTCGTTCTACCAAAGAATGGTTAAAGAAGAATAAAGCTAATGTTTTGGAATGGCCAAGTCAAGGTTCTGACCTTAATACAATGGAAATGTTGTGGAAAGACCTGAAGCGAGCAGTTCATGTGAGGAAACCCACCAACATCCCAGAGTTGAAGCTGTTCTGTACAGAGGAATGGGCTAAAACTCCTCCAAGCCGGTGTGCAGGACTGATCAACAGTTACCGCAAACGTTTAGTTGCAGTTCTTGCTGCACAAGGGGGTCACACCAGATACTGAAAGCAAAGGTTCACATACTTTTGCCACTCACAGATATGTAATATTGGATCATTTTCCTCAATAAATACATGACCAAGTATAATATTTTTGTCTCATTTGTTTAACTGGGTTCTCTTTATCTACTTTTAGGACTTGTGTGAAAATCTGATGATGTTTTAGGTCATATTTATGCAGAAATATAGAAAATTCTAAAGGATTCACAAACTTTCAAGCACCACTGTAAAATACAAGAGAACATTCTGAAAGAGCGTATAAAGTGGTGAACGTGCACAATACACAGTTCACACTACACAATAATTACACTAAATACCATGAGGATAAACTGGGCAGCACTTTTTTTTTTAGATCTTTGACCTCAGCAGAGTTGAATTATTGAGTTGGAGTCACGAGAAAGTGATTGATTTTGTACAACAGCAGCTCTGACCGTCGTCCTGACTGTAATTTAAATAACAAGTTAATAGTAATGCTTTCATTCTAATAGTAACTCGAGTAGCTTATTTCTATAGTAACAGCTCATTCACAGGGACTTGTAAAAACGACGTGCCACATTATCTAAACTTAATAATACAGATTAAAACATGTATTGTTATTAAACTAATCCTGTACTCACTGATATGGTGTCGTTTTCGGTTAGGACGCGATTAGTTAAAGCGAGACGGCCTTTCGCGTTCATACAATCGGTGAAATTTAGCTCCCTCTGAAATTTGGTCATTGTGATCTATGTTTATTTCTGTAATATCTCACGAAATATTAGGTCATTCTGTGGCTGGGAAGTTATTTAATTTGAGGGGATTCCCAAGCAAATAATATGCATGGAATTGCTCGCTTTGCGCAGTCAAGCAGACAGAAGAAGTCCGTGTACGCATGCGCAGGTTTACCTTGACCGTGCGCTGGCAATTACATCGTTCTGTCACTAAACGAACAGCTGATCACACCGAGGTGCTCGCTGAGCGCCGATATTTATTAGTTTGGTCCTGCGTTTCCTTTCCTTCACAACATAACGTCTTTTCTTCTCGCTTTCCGTTACTGTAGTCGGGCTTTCACGTTTCATTCGCACGCTCACGTCCTCCAGTTTTCTCTCCTGTTTCAAATTTGTATCCCACAATGCCTTGTGCGGACAGGGAAAGCCCACCATTCGATGCATGACGTAGTATCTTGAATTGGGTCATGGTGAAGCAGGAAAAAATAGCAGAGAATTTAGGGCCACATGGCTCTAAATTCACTAATTGTTCTATTTAAAAAAAACTAATAAAACTGGAAGTCTGTGATTCAAAGTCAGTAGCTTTCAGTCCACTAAACAAAAATAATTGGGTGTCGGGAAAATTCTTTTTACGACCCAAACTTGAAAAATCTGAAAGGCAGTATATCTACCATTGAAATTTATGGAATAAATCTCCAGTGTCAGCACTTATTAATTCATCATCATCATCTTCCTCCTTGTCCAGCACTATTGCCATCCATGTGGACCTTTTTGATCCACATGTCATATTAATTGGAGCATAGTTTTATGCCGGATGCCCTTCCTGCCACAACCCTCCCATTTCTGGAAAATGAGAAACAACCATTCACACCTACGGTCAATTTAGAGTCACCAGTTAACCTAACCTGCATGTCTTTGGACTGTGGGGGAAACCGGAGCACCCGGAGGAAACCCACGCGGACACGGGGAGAACATGCAAACTCCACACAGAAAGGCCCTCGTCGGCTACAGGGCTCGAACCCAGGACCTTCTTGCTGTGAGGTGACAGCGCTAACCACTACACCACCGTGCCGCCCCAATGTCAGCACTTTTTAATCGTTTATACATTTTCCTCCATGATAGACTCTTCAGGTCAGGACTTCTGTGCTTTCATGTTTCACTGTAACGTAGCAAACATGGCATTTTTTTTTGTCTTATCAACTTTAAGAGAGACCAGAAAAGGCTGGAGAGTGAATGACTGTTTGTATCTGTTATAATGTAAGTGATACTGAAGCAATACCGTACCACATGAGAGGGAGCGCTGGTGGACTTGTTCTGTGTTCTGTTTATTTTTGCTCCGCTAGTGGGCACAGATCCCGAAGAAGTCATGCTAACTTTATAGCATTTTGGCTACCTGGCTATCTCGCTCACATTGATTTGTACATTCCCGTTAAAGGCTCTTCTGGTAAAACTGGTGTCCCCATCTTCCCCAGTCTTCATCTGGCAAGTTTTCATATTTTAAGTCAAAAGTTATATTCCAGGTGGTGTAGTGGTTAGCGCTGTCGCCTCACAGCAATTCGAGTCCAGTGGCTGACGGGGGGCCTTTCTGTGCAGAGTTTGCATGTTCTCCCCGTGTCCGCGTGGGTTTCTTCCGGGTGCTCTGGTTTCCTCCACAGTCCAAAGACATGCAGGTTAGGTTAACTGGTGACTCTAAATTGACTGTACGTGTGAATGTGAGTGTGAATGGTTGTCTGTGTCTATGTGTCAGCCCTGTGATGACCTGGCGACTTGTCCAGGGTGTACCCCGCCTTTCGCCCGTAGTCAGCTGGGATAGGCTCCAGCTTGCCTGCGACCCTGCACAGGATAAGCGGTTATGGATAATGGATGGAAGTTATATCCCTGAAAAGTATCATTTGCCGGTTAGAACTAGGAAGTGGAGTTTTACATGACAAGCAGTGATACAGACAGAGGAACGTCCCAGTGCCGTTAGCGTGAAATATCAGCTCTCTTGGAACACGGCTTGACCGATCAAATTAGTGAACCGGAACTAACTGTTGTCCAACAGGAACTAACTTGTCTTGTGGATGTTCCACAACATTAAATACAATTTCGAATGCTTAAAAAGCATGACGCATCGTTCATTAATTTGTAAAAAAAAAATTTAATCACTGGTATGACTCTTCGGGTGATGCTCTTACAGGAAAATAATCCACTTTGGGGTGGTTACATCACAAGCGTCCCACCACTCCGACATAAAGTCATAAATGTACATACAGACGTAACGTACCATCTCTAATGGGTAATGTATACTGAGAGTGCTTTATGTAGGTGTTCAGTTCAGGCAGGTGTTGAGGCGGTCTTATATCATACTCACTTCATATCTGATGGGGTTTGACTGAACTGCGAAACCTACACTGGCCTCTAGGAGGCGCTTTATTCCCAGGAGACAGACCTGACGCAATGGTGACAGATAATGCAGTACTCGACTCACTATCCTGCTGTGGGCTGCATTGGACTCTCTTCACTGCTCTCACTGTTTACTAAGTGGATAATATTTTGTTCCAATAACATAATGAGGGATGTGACCTGATGCTGGGCTAGAAACCTGCGGTGAAAGCTACATTTAGACGAGAATAACTGATTTAAAACAGAAAAAAAAAGATCCAGAATATACATTCTCTCTCTCTCTCTCTGCCCCACCTCGTCCAGCTTACCCTAACTAATGGTATTATAAGACGTGCACAATTATTTAGCAAAAACAACTAGTGTCAACAGGTTACTCTTATATTTCTACACTCATACTAGGTACCTGACACACACTCACAAACACACATTAGGTAGCCTGGCAAGCCAGACTAAATGTGAATATTTAGTCTGGCCTTCGATCTGTAGACATTTCTGAAGGGTGTAGGAGGAACAACCCGCTGTCTTTCAAACGGTCTCTGTGCGTATAGGCCAACGCTCTGACCAATCAGCGCAACAGTGACAGTGACGTAGTCAGAGCGACAGAAAGCAGTGGGGGAGGCCTTGAAATAAATAATTTTTCAAAATGCGTATTAATTAATAAACAGGTTCTAGATATTAAGAAGTTTGGAGATAATGACCACAAGTTTGGAGTCTGTACCACATACACTTTTTTTTCCAAGTGTTTTTCAAGGGTTTGCTTAAACTGTTTTCGAGAGTTTTTATTTAGTGGCGTTTGGTGAAATAATTTCCCTTAAATTTAAAATAACGGGAAAATAAGAAACAATCAAAAAGTAATGTTTCAAAGCTGTTTATTAATTCTTCGTACTGCACAAACTAGCCCCATCCTTTTGGCTACGAGCGGAGCCAGCTGGTAGATCAGACTTTTGCCATAGCCGGTCGGCAAAACAGCGAAAACGTCCTTCTTGAAAAGGAATGAGCGGAGAGCCTCTTCCTGCTCATGTTTCAACGAAAACTCCAAGTCTAATTCTTCTAAAACTGATTCCAAAGCGGAGTCAAACGCGCGCTGTTCACTGGCCGTAGCCATCTTTCCTGTTGCGCTTTCTCCAGCGTCGCGCAGCCTTGTCGTCACTCCTGCAAAAGCCCGCCCAAAGAATCCAAACAAAAACCTTGCGTTGTGATTGGCGGGCACGATTTGATGCCCGGGGTGTTTTGTTGATATGGTGCGAGGCTAGACCCACTCGCTAGGCAAAAAATATTTTTGGCCGCTAGGCGGTTGGGTCTAGTTTACTAGGCTACACATTAGGTGTTTTTCCACTGTAAATTTAAAAACAATGGCTGGCCCAAACACTGGTGCGCAAAGACCAAGACGGACGAAGTGAACACAATCACTGATCAGAAATCTGCACACATACAATGATCCAGTAGAGGGACAACCTGACAAAAATGCATTCGTAATAAGGATGTAAACAAATAGTCATGCACTGACGCTGCATTTGGGAAGTTACTGAGTATTAAACAGCACATGTACAGTATGTCACGCAGACACGATGTGTAAACAAGCAGTGCTGCTGGCTCTACCACTCAAACCCATTAGTTCCTGATGGTACCAATCGTGAGCAAGTGGAGGACCCACACCCATACAAGTGGAACTTTTGTACACTACCGTTCAAAAGTTTGGGGTCACCCAGACAATTTTGTGTTTTCCATGAAAAGTCACACTTTTATTTCCCACCATAAGTTGTAAAATGAATAGAAAATAGAGTCAAGACATTTTTCTGGCCATTTTGAGCATTTAATCGACCCCACAAATTAACGTGATGCTCCAGAAACTCAATCTGCTCAAAGGAAGGTCAGTTTTATAGCTTCTCTAAAGAGCTAAACTGTTTTCAGCTGTGCTAACATGATTGTACAAGGGTTTTCTAATCATCCATTAGCCTTCTGAGGCAATGAGCAAACACATTGTACCATTAGAACACTGGAGTGAGAGTTGCTGGAAATGGGCCTCTATACACCTATGGAGATATTGCACCAAAAACCAGACATTTGCAGCTAGAATAGTCATTTACCACATTAGCAATGTATAGAGTGTATTTCTGATTAGTTTAAAGTGACCTTCATTGAAAAGAACAGTGCTTTTCTTTCAAAAATAAGGACATTTCAAAGTGACCCCAAACATTTGAACGGTAGTGTATAAAGTACAACACGGCTGGTTTTCTGGTGCCAAAACTTTATACAGCGCTTTATAGATACAGGAAAAATGAATGCTATTGTTCAGACTGTAAATAAAAGCACTGATGTATACAGAGGTGAAAGAGAATATCTGTGTGTGTGTGTGTGTGTATTTTGAGCTAATCTTCTTCGGCTAGACTGAGCTCTTCTAAATAAGGCCAGGAAGCGCGATCATACCTGCGCTATGATAACAGAGCTTCATCTGCGCTGCAGTGCTGACTCGGCTCTGTTTACGTTTGAGGTGAGACCAGCCCCATTCACGGGCATAATGCTTCTAGCACACACACACACACACACACACACACACACACACACACACACACACAATGAGGAAAAAAAAAAGCAAAGGCTAAAGTGTAAATGACTTACATGGTTAAAGAACTGTGTGAGTGAGAGCTCTGTGCATGTGTACATTACGCTATAAGCTATAGGAGGTATGTTACTTTATCACTTTCTCAGACCACTGACATCTCTCTCTCTCTCTCTCTCTCTCTCTCTCTCTCTCTCTCTCTCCGATACTGACTGTAAAGTGAGGAAACATCTGCTGTGCCTCCTGGTCAGTGCGCTGTGCACTACCTGTAGGCATGCTTGATTATGTGGACGCCCCCTTGCTAAGTTTCACTACTGCTTTTCTCTCTCTCTTTCAGAATCACTTTCTGTTTGTGATTTCCCTGTATCATGTGGGAGTGTTTTCTGTTTGAGCAAAACACACGGGCGTGCTGTAGTAGCTGAGAACGCAACCCAGAACTCCGTAGAACAGGGGTGGGTGTCCTAAAAGCATCGTCGCACAAAGATCATCGTTAAATGGTAGAGCGAGCATCACAATGAACACTCTCTCTCCTAGTTAAGATGCTCTTAGCCTTAAAGGACATGGGACATGGATTTTTTTCTGGGTATAATTATGTATAAAGGACATAAGAAATGCCATCTAAATCACTGCAGGGCGTCAGAAATGTGAAAATCATCACATTATTCAAGTTTTTCTATACATCAGGGTAAAACAAGGATTCGTTAATGAGCTAGGTGGTCACGTGACCCGTGACATCACAAAAACTTTCCAAGGAGCCAGCGCTTGGGAATCTAATGTAAACAGGTTACCGAACTGGACACCATCGACAGTGATATTCCCGATGTTTCACAGAGATGTGAAGTTAGACCCTATCAATTCGAACCGATAGCTGGAAATTCACATGAACATGGATCTTGTCTTTACTCTGACGGGTCAGATGATTCTGAGAGTGAGAGTTCATTCAGCCCCCATGAAACTGAAAGCGGTCGGCTCGATAACACTTCCTGGTAAGTTAAAAACAATTCTGCTCAAAGACTAATGATCTGTTGAAAGAAGTATTATTTTTGTATCATACATTGAAAGTTCATCATAGATCTCGCTAAAGTCCGTTGCAAGCTGATATTTTTCGAGATTGATTGAGATACAATGCTTCCAGAGTCCGAGATGAAAACATTCAAAATGGCGAAACGCCATCACACAGCCAACAACACTACGCCATTTGGCGAAAGAGATGAAAATTAAGAAAAGTTAAACAAACTTACCAACATAACATTTATTTAAATGTCCATTAATGGTACAGGATTTCTTGACGGTCTCTACAGTTGTAGGAATGTTAGGCCCTGTATATTATGGCGCTATCACTGCCTCCATGAACCCGGCTATACGGCCTCTTAAATTTGGCTTGGCAATTAATATCGCTCAGTACCTGAGTATTAATGTTGAAATGGTCCGAACACAGTTTGTGGGAAACAGTAGGTGCAAAGTTTTTTCAACAGGTGTTCTGTAAAGTTATCCTACCTCTTGGATTTGTCCTACCAAGCCTACTGCGCATGCGCGAAGCCTACTGCGCAGGTGAGCCCACACTTTCCTCAGCTTCGGGTCCTTGGGGAATGCAAAAAAACTTACTCCAGGGCATTTCCCATTGGAATTATTGCAACCATAAGCAGCACAATACACCATGATGTCCAATGTACGTTAAAGGCTATAAAAACAATTTTCTCGTCATTCACTTCTCCATCCATCTACCCGCTTGTGCTGTGCCCGAAAGTTTTTGTGACGTATGATCACGTGACAGCGGCTCTTCCGGTTGTAAAATATGCATATCGGAGCTCGAGCAGAAATGCCATATAATCATCACGAATATAACGATTTTGCTGAATTTAATAGATGATTTTGTATTTGTTGATGCAATTAATTCATATTTTTAATGGAAAGAAACTGATATAGCGTGCATTTATGTTTCATGTCCCATGTCCTTTAAGAGGCTTTCGGGAAACCCACCCCAGCACACTTACTCACGACTATGATTTTTGGATTTGTTTATTCGTCCGTTTTTATTGTGATGCGATAAAAATTGATCATTAATCGGCTGGGTGACGTTAGCGAATATTATTTCGGGTCGGCTAGTTTTATTTGGGCGTACTGCGGCCATTTAAGCGCTCACACAGAGTCTAATTGAATGAATGTTTCTCATTTTAAAAATAAACCCATGACTAGATGCCTATGGAGTGGTCGTATTTCAACTGAAAGATTTATACATTTAAAGAATATACAGTAGGTTCTTTCAGTATTATTTAAAATAACACGAGGCACATTTTGTATGTGAATAAACGTGACCGTTGTGTTCTCGTTATTTGATGTGATAATCATAAATATCGCTGTGATCATGGAGAGGCCTGGTTAAGAGGGAAAGCCCCAGCGTTCTCATAACTCTGATAAAATTAGCACTGGCAATGGCACAACCAACCTGACTGGTGAGAATACACAGGAACCAGCACACACCTGTGCTCACAGGAAATGGGGAATTCATCTCGCCCATATGCACCAACTGTATAAGCGACATGCATTTTAATGAATATATTTATTCTCTCTGCGTTTGTCTGTCTTTCCGAGGTTCAGTCAGTTGTGTGATTCGCTCTTTGTGTCTTTCTTGCTCTTCACTCTCTGACTGAGAAGAGACTCGCGAGGAAAAAGCAATCTATTTATAGGTTTCCTTTGCTGTGCTTTTTGTCATGAATGTATATTCATATCTGTGTCTCACACACACACACTCTCTCTCTCTCTCTCTCCAGCTTTTAATCTGGAACGCCTGACCACCACGGAGGGCAGAAATGGGCAATAAACGAGTGAGTAAGTCAGCAGAGCAGTTCAGTCTAGACATGAGACTGTCTGAGTTGCCCATCCAAACCACTGAATACTAACAAACAGGCCAAGGCTACTTACACACTGTTGCCGCCACACACTCACACACACACGCAGAGTTCTGTGGGTGTCCCGTTATGAAGTAACTCAGAAAACTTAGTTCTTTAAACTGCTGTGTGTGTTTTTTTGCAGGGCATTTCCCCGATACCACGCCAGGTGAGCTGAGTCAGACAAAGAAAGGAAAACAGAAGTATAAGCAGAGTGAAGGCTGCTTTACCGGAGGAAGACTTCACTTATCTTGTTATTATCAGTGCTTTCAAATAGAACTATTTTCTCTCCTTTTTATACACACATCTGATACACAGTGCTTTTTTTTCTATGCACAAGGCGTGGAGGAGTGTGTTATAATGCCTGATATGCTCAGTGTGTGTGCGTATATACGCATATGACTGACTTAAACAGGCTTATTAATAACATATGGGCCATTGTGTGTGCGCGCCTTCGGTTTCCTTTGCGCCTGTCATGTCAACCACACACACACTAACATGGATAATTATATCTTCCTCACACCTGTATGTTAAAACTGAAGAAACAGATACAGGGTCGTGGTTATAGGTCTGTAAGTATGTTCTAGGCTGTGGGTGGTAGAAATGGGCAACTGGACTTGCTTGAAGATTCTTGAAAACGTTTCACTTCTCGTCCAAAAGGCTTCCTCGGTTCTGTCTGACTAATAGGGAGTATCAGGTATTTATCCTCTCCTGGATCAGAATCAGAATCAGAATTCTGATGACCAGGTCATCTAAGGTGTCATTGAGGCATCATGTTGGTGTGGGTCACTGGAGGCTGGGTGTGAACGGCGAGTCATTAGGGTGATCAAAGGATCGCCCGTTAGGGTGATCAATGGCAATCTGACTCTCTCTGTCCTCCTGTGAGTCACCGAAAACAGCTGGGTCCTGGCGAACACCCAGCCGTCTGGGAAGAGTGTCCAAGACCGCCTTGTAGATGGTTGACAAATGATGTCTTATGGCCCTTTTCCACTACCCTTTTTCAGCTCACTTCAGCCCGACACGCCTCGCGTTTCGACTACCTCAGAGCAGCACGACTCAGCTCACTTCAGCCCTGCTTAGCACCCAAAACTCGCACGGTTTTGGAGTGGGGCTGAAGCGAGCCAAACCGAGCCGAGTGGGGCTAGGGGCGTGAGGAGACACTCCCCTGTGCACTGATTGGTGAGGAGTGTCCCCACATGCCCACACACGCCCCGCGAGCACGCTGGGATCTGTAAACACCGTAAAACCGGAAGAAGAAGAATTACGAGGATTTCTGAAGTCTTATGCGCCTCGCCTCATCTATACGCTCTTGCCAGTATCTGTTGGCGTTGTCGGTGACAACAAGCCACAGCACCAAGACCAGCAACACTAACGACTCCATGTCCTCCATGTTTATTGTTTACTATCCGGGTTGTGAGACTACCGCTTAAAAGGTCACTGATGTCACTGTTTGCGCTGCCTAACGACATCACGTGACGTCCACCCACTTTCGCTAACTCCACCCAATGTGTCCACCCACTTCCAGCCAGCACGGTTCAGCGCAGTTGTAGTCGAAATGCAACTCCAACAGCCCCACTCAGCTCGACTCAGCCCAACTCAGCCGCATTGGTAGTGGAAAAGCGGCATTAGACCCCCACCTCTGTTCAGTGATGGCCGTTCTAGGTTGACAAAAATGGCTTCTTTAACTCCTCGCTCATACCAACGATCCTCTTTGGCTAAAATGCGTACGTTACAACCCTGAAATGAGTGTCCTTTGTTGTTAAGATGAATGTAGACAGCCGAGTCCTGGCCTGAGGAGCTGGCTCTCCTGTGTTGGGCCAAGCACCTGTATAGCGGTTGTTTTGTCTCCCCAATATACGAATCCGTGCAACCATCACTGCACTGAATTGCATACACTACACTATGTTCTAGGGCTCGACTGACCTGTTTTTTTCTGCGCTGATCCCGATACTGATTATTATCATTAGCATACCGATTACTGATGTTCATTTACCATCAATTTGATATTTGTAGGATGAAAATGTACAAGAATTCTAATCTTATTCACACCTTACATTAAATGAACTAGGGATGTTAACCGATGACCGTTTGACCGATGGTTGACCGAATAAACGTCAACCGGTTACATTTTTTTTTGGTTGTCGGTTAAAAAAAATCAATCGTTTTGAAGCTGCCGATTTTGAAGCGGAGAACCTGGAATTCTGTGTTGTAAACGCTTGGGGCATGCCATGCGGTGTAAGGACGACAGCTGACAAATCAGAAACGCCCATTCAGTCATGTCCCGCCCCAGTTGAAGACAGCTGCCACTCGGTGAAAGAAAAGTCTCAGTGTTGGATTACATTTTACTACGATGTTAACCAGGTACGTAACATCAAGGAAATTCTTGACTATCAAAGAAACAAGAACACGGCGCATGAACGAAGTCGATGGTTGATTAGTCTGGTGAATATTAATGTCAACGTAATAATAATACACAAGATCTGAACTAAAACCTGGTTACTCACTGATGTTACTTAGCATCAGACAGTTGCTATATTACCTTAGCGGCTAATCAGCTCAGCAGTAATGGCGTGTTGATATTGGTAACGGCGTTATAACGATTGTAGCTAATTAATTAGATTACCCGGCGTTATAACAGCCTTTATTTTAACGCCGTTATTCCCATCACTGAATGTTATGTACTTCTTCTAGCACTTGACTTTATTTTCACCGCCATCATGGCCAACTGAAACTGTCTCCAAGCTGGAGCCATTTGTCCTCCGCTCCGATACAAGCCCCTTGACATCAGTGCCGCGTTTGACTAAATGTTTCGCGCTGTAGAAAAGGTAATGCGAGTGGAGGGCAGCGACTGGGACCGAATGTGCGGAGGCTCGCGGTTAGATTTAGAATAGATTCTAATAATTCCAATTCTAGAATTTTAAACTCATAGGTTAACCGACTTTAACCGGCTAATGAGGCTCGGTGGTCGGTCAAGATTTTTTTTAGTTTTCGCCATCCCTAAAATGAACATAATGTTCATGATTAAAACATTACTTGGAACTAAAACCATGTGAAAAGTATACTGACGACAGCCGTCATTTCAAGGGGTGTGTGTGAGAGTGAAATTATATGACCAAGTGGATTGTGCTTTTGCCAACGTCATTGTTCAACCTTGACATGATCTTACCTTTCCAGGTGCGGCTTCATTCCGATGTTCCTCACAAACACTGAAACACACGTTCGGATTTACTGGATACATGGTCCGTATTTCTATCAATACAATCGTGCTGTGGGCGGGACAAAGAGACTGAAGTATTGGCTGTGTTGTCGTACTCAAGATCGGTCTCGAGACCACTTTTTGAAGGTCTCGTCTCGGAATCGAGTGCATTTTTACTCGGTCTTGTCTCGGTCTGAGACATGGAGGATTCGGGATTTTATTTCAATGCCGGTCAAGACCACAACTATAGGGATTTCACTAAATTTCCTGTGCATTGTCTGATTTATTTGTTAACATCGTTACTCTGATTGGATGTAAAATTTCCTGCTTCAAATGCGACCAATGACGTGACTCATTGCTAATTTGAAGTTTTATTTCCTGTTAATGTCTGTCACCCCTCTCCTCCCCTCCCCGCCCCCCTTCACACACACTGGTCTGGTGCTGGTCTTGACTCAGTCTCGCCCTGCCTTGGTCTTGACTTGATCTCATCCCCTCAAATTCTTGCCCTGTGTCCGAAATCGCTCCCTACTCACTATTTAGTGAGGACGCCATTTCGTAGTGCTGTCCAAAACCTAAGTGAGGATTATTTACACCCTATATAGTGCACTCAAAGTATCCCACAATGCATCACGAAAAGTAGTGTACAACCGATGGTCACTAACCAAAGCAGTATATCCCATCATGCATTGCAGTCGCACTGAAAGAAATCTAATTAAAAGTCTCAAATTTGATTTAATAAAAGGCAGCGGCAAAGAAGAAAAAGTATTCAGCCTTGATTTAAAAGAACTGAAAGCTGCAGGTACTTTGTATTGATTAAAGTAGGAAATGCACTCAGTATAATATGTATTTATCACAAAAATACATGCATGTGTTTATTATTTTGAAAACCCACCAGCCGACTGATCTGGCACGTTTTAATTGTGCGACAGTAATGACGTAAAATCAGCACGATGGACTAGTGTCCGAAAGCGTTTTTTTTTTTTTTCATTTTACCAATGAGCTCACTATATAGTCCTCTATATAGTAATTCCCTATATAGGGAGTAGGGAGTCGTGAACGAGTGAGTTATTTTGGACAGAGGGATGGTCTTTTCTTGGTCTCGACACACTTAGGTCTTGGTCATGACTACAAAACTAGGGGCGGCATGGCGGTGTGGTGTAGTGTAGTGGTTAGCACTGTCGCCTCACAGCAAGAAGGTCCGGGTTCGAGCCCAGCAGCCGGCGAGGGCCTTTCTGTGTGGAGTTTGCATGTTCTCCCCGTGTCCGCATGGGTTTCCTCCGGGTGCTCCGGTTTCCCCCACAGTCCCAAGACATGCAGGTTAGGTTAACTGGTGACTCTAAATGGACCGTAGGTGTGAATGTGAGTGTGAATGGTTGTCTGTGTCTATGTGTCAGCCCTGTGATGACCTGGCGACTTGTCCAGGGTGTACCCCGCCTTTCGCCCGTAGTCAGCTGGGATAGGCTCCAGCTTGCCTGCGACCCTGTAGGACAGGATAAGCAGCTACGGATGGATGGATGGACTACAATACTAGTTGAACTCGATGTGGCATCCATCTTTCATGCAATCCTATAACACTGTGCGTGGAACATTGGGCCAGACCACAGAAGCTCATCTCATCTCATTATCTCTAGCCGCTTTATCCTTCTACAGGGTCGCAGGCAAGCTGGAGCCTATCCCAGCTGACTACGGGCGAAAGGCGGGGTACACCCTGGACAAGTCGCCAGGTCATCACAGGGCTGACACATAGACACAGACAACCATTCACACTCACATTCACACCTACGGTCAATTTAGAGTCACCAGTTAACCTAACCTGCATGTCTTTGGACTGTGGGGGAAACCGGAGCACCCGGAGGAAACCCACGCGGACACGGGGAGAACATGCAAACTCCACACAGAAAGGCCCTCGCCGGCCCCGGGGCTCGAACCCAGGACCTTCTTGCTGTGAGGTGACAGCACTAACCACTACACCACTGTGCCGCCCACCACAGAAGCTTTTTTTTTTTAAATCATGGTTGCATGAGATCTGCAGATACATAACGAAAAATGTTTTTATCAACAAGAAACCAAGTTCCAAAGGATCTTTTATCAGCGATCGCTAGTATATTCCAGACTTTCATGACTGTGTAAGCCTTCAGCATGACTTGCACTGTTAAAAATATTCATAATATTCACCTATTCAGAGACAACAATGCTTCTGATTGTTTAAGATTTCATTCAGTCACCTCACCCACATCTACTGAAACACGTATTTTCTTAACTTTTTGGATAAAAGTCCAAATTGTGACCCATTGTGTTGCCTGATGTAGAACACACCGGCTCTGAATAAGTGCATGTCATCATTAAGAGACTGACTGTTCGAATCCCGATGATGCCGCAGCCACAGAGAGCAGAACTGGCTGTGTCTCTGAATGGATGGAGTGGTTTCCTCTCTCTCTCTCTCTCCTGTCAATCAAGGCAACACTAGTCACAGGGCTTCTGAGAGTTCATTTGAAGCTGCATGAGCAGCAGTCCGAAAAGATGTGGCTGGCTGGCTTCACATGCCTCAGAGGACACACATGTTTGCCACACCTCCATGTTTGTTTGCAGTACGTCATTATTTCATTTCCAGTCAGGGCCGTGCAAAGACCTTTGGAGGGGCAGGGGCTCAACATTCAAAAAAGGGCACTTGGAACACATTTTTC
Organism: Neoarius graeffei; assembly: GCF_027579695.1. Lineage (NCBI taxonomy): Eukaryota > Metazoa > Chordata > Actinopteri > Siluriformes > Ariidae > Neoarius > Neoarius graeffei. The sequence goes on along the minus strand of NC_083582.1, from coordinate 57,348,300 downwards.
ACACAAGTTAACTTGATTCAAAACTAAATTTCAATTGCAACTGAACATTCTGTGTGTCTTGATAGAATATGTTGTGGACGTCGTCATTCAGCCTTAAGTTTTCAAAACTGCTAGAATATGTTATTAACGCCGTCGTTCAAACTAAAGTTTCCGAATCTGCCACGTTAATGAAATGGATGGAGCAGACGGTTTAAATATAGCCTAGGCGGCTTCATTAAATGATAAACAACCCTACGCATTTACTGTTGTGTTCTAAGCTGCACAATATTGCATGTTCAGATAAGAAATGAAAGGAGACTTTCAGTGTGACCTTCCCATGCCGTTCCTCGCACTGTCTCCCACTGTCAACCGCCTGCATGCGCTTTCTGCACGGAGGCTCACTGAATGCATGACGTCATGGATTGATGCCCGCATTTACATAGAAAAACGTTATTTTATCTCATCTCATTGTCTCTAGCCGCTTTATCCTGTTCTACAGGGTCGCAGGCAAGCTGGAGCCTATCCCAGCTGACTACGGGCGAAAGGCGGGGTACACCCTGGACAAGTCGCCAGGTCATCACAGGGCTGACACATAGACACAGACAACCATTCACACTCACATTCACACCTACGGTCAATTTAGAGTCACCAGTTAACCTAACCTGCATGTCTTTGGACTGTGGGGGAAACCGGAGCACCCGGAGGAAACCCACACGGACACGGGGAGAACATGCAAACTCCGCACAGAAAGGCCCTCGCCGGCCACGGGGCTCAAACCCGGACCTTCTTGCTGTGAGGCGACAGCGCTAACCACTACACCACCATGCCGCCACGTTATTTTATAAATCTATAATTTCATATATTATTGTCAAATTGTAGAGAATATTGATGTTGGAGCTAACTTATCTTTTACAAATATTAAAAAAAAACAACAAAACAGTCCCTATGAAAAGGGCACTTTGGACAGCAAACAGAAAAGGGGCAGGGGCTAGAGCACCTGTAGCACCGGTTCATTGCACGTGGATGCTTCCAGTAGAAACCTGCCTTGCTGAAATACAACCTGTATCGAGTTGCGAAACTGCAGCAGTATAGATATGCTCACATTATTATTAAAATAAACGCAATATTTGGAATGGAGAGGAAGTCGACAGCTCTAGTATAAATCCATACAGGTATTATACTGTTGTCATCACCATCACCATCACCGACTGTTTAAGCTTTATCAGCTGTAAATAAACAGCTATAAAGACCACCTACAAAACTTTGCTGCGTTTTCTCTGTCCTGTGAACTCCACCAGGTTTTGTTCCGTACGACGGATCTAATCACATCACGTGCTGCATTAACAGTATACAGCATCAGTACACCATAAAACGGAGAAACAGGCGAGACGCAACAAACTACAGCACGTCAACACAAATCAGACCCTGTGAGACGGAATAAATGTGGCTAAAACGGACAATAGACAGCAAGATGGAGGACTAGGAAAGGGAAAGGCATGTACAAAAACTGCTAATGACTTAAAAAGACAAAGCATTGTTGTCAGGGACAATGCACTTCTTTACTGAGAGATCGAGCTTGAGGCGAGACACTGTCACACACGCTCGGCCTCACAGAGCGAGATGGGGGGGCGGACAGAGGAACAGAGAAGTAGGGGAAGACAGAGTGAGAGCAAAAAAAGAGAAGATGTGAGAGGAGAAAGTGGGAGGAAAGGAGAGAGAGAGAGAGAGAGAGAGAGAGAGTGTGTGTGCACTTGTTTTTAAAGGTCAGATCTCATAAAGACGAATCAGACAGCCTGACACTTAAAGAGGAGGAGAGATGCCGCAGGCAGGTACACACACACACGCGTATGTTCACATACACGTGCATATGTAGGCAAATAAGTGCACGCACACACACACACACACACACACACAGAGGTGGACAAAGTACCCAACTTCATTACTGAAGTACAGATATCGCTGGTCAAATGTTACTCCGATACAAGTGAAAGTTGTCCAGTCAAATTTTGACTTGAGTTAAAGTACTGAAGTACTTGATTTTAAAAATACTTAAGTGTTAAAAGTACATTTTTTGTCAACGCATCATTGTACAACCCCGATTCCAAAAAAGTTGGGACAAAGTACAAATTGTAAATAAAAACGGAATGCAATAATTTACAAATCTCAAAAACTGATATTGTATTCACAATAGAACATAGACAACATATCACATGTCGAAAGTGAGACATTTTGAAATTTCATGCCAAATATTGGCTCATTTGAAATTTCATGACAGCAACACATCTCAAAAAAGTTGGGACAGGGGCAATAAGAGGCTGGAAAAGTTAAAGGTACAAAAAAGGAACAGCCGGAGGACCAAATTGCAACTCATTAGGTCAATTGGCAATAGGTCATTAACATGACTGGGTATAAAAAGAGCATCTTGGAGTGGCAGCGGCTCTCAGAAGTAAAGATGGGAAGAGGATCACCAATCCCCCTAATTCTGCGCCGACAAATAGTGGAGCAATATCAGAAAGGAGTTCGACAGTGTAAAATTGCAAAGAGTTTGAACATATCATCATCTACAGTGCATAATATCATCAAAAGATTCAGAGAATCTGGAAGAATCTCTGTGCGTAAGGGTCAAGGCCAGAAAACCAAACTGGGTGCCCGTGATCTTCGGGCCCTTAGACGGCACTGCATCACATACAGGCATGCTTCTGTATTGGAAATCACAAAATGGGCTCAGGAATATTTCCAGAGAACATTATCTGTGAACACAATTCACCGTGCCATCCACCGTTGCCAGCTAAAACTCTATAGCTCAAAGAAGAAGCCGTATCTAAACATGATCCAGAAGCGCAGACGTCTTCTCTGGGCCAAGGCTCATTTAAAATGGACTGTGGCAAAGTGGAAAACTGTTCTGTGGTCAGACGAATCAAAATTTGAAGTTCTTTATGGGAATCAGGGACGCCGTGTCATTCGGACTAAAGAGGAGAAGGATGACCCAAGTTGTTATCAGTGCTCAGTTCAGAAGCCTGCATCTCTGATGGTATGGGGTTGCATTAGTGCGTGTGGCATGGGCAGCTTACACATCTGGAAAGACACCATCAATGCTGAAAGGTATATCCAGGTTCTAGAGCAACATATGCTCCCATCCAGATGACGTCTCTTTCAGGGAAGACCTTGCATTTTCCAACATGACAATGCCAAACCACATACTGCATCAATTACAGCATCATGGCTGTGTAGAAGAAGGGTCCGGGTACTGAACTGGCCAGCCTGCAGTCCAGATCTTTCACCCATAGAAAACATTTGGCGCATCATAAAACGGAAGATACGACAAAAAAGACCTAAGACAGTTGAGCAGCTAGAATCCTACATTAGACAAGAATGGGTTAACATTCCTATCCCTAAACTTGAGCAACTTGTCTCCTCAGTCCCCAGACGTTTACAGACTGTTGTAAAGAGAAAAGGGGATGTCTCACAGTGGTAAACATGGCCTTGTCCCAACTTTTTTGAGATGTGTTGTTGGCATGAAATTTAAAATCACCCAATTTTTCTCTTTAAATGATACATTTTCTCAGTTTAAACATTTGATATGTCATCTATGTTCTATTCTGAATAAAATATGGAATTTTGAAACTTCCACATCATTGCATTCCGTTTTTATTTACAATTTGTACTTTGTCCCAACTTTTTTGGAATCGGGGTTGTATTATTACCACAGCGCTTACAAAACCTAACGCCGTTACCAAAGACAGAAATGTGAATTCACAAAATGAACGCATGTTGTGCCATCATAGTGGTTTCACATTAAGCTAGCTAGTCAGTGAAGCTCCACCGGACATGCTAGCAAACTCTCTTCAAACTCAAAATCATATTGGGTAGCTAACGCTACTAGAAAAGAAAGATTTCTACATTGTTTATTTGGCAAGATTATGCTAAAACATGTTTCTGAAAGGACTTCAGATGAGTAAACGTTATTCATGTTAGCGTAACTCTGTTTTTACATGCTAACTAACAGTGTCCAAGTTAACTAGCTATGTGTTAACGTTAGCCGTGGACAAGGCGACGGCAACTTGGTGGGCAAATCCATAGAAAGTCATTTGACTAACCAGACTGCATAGCTACTGCAATGTTACCGCTAACTCTAAAAGCACAGACAGCTTCATTCCAAGCTTTCTCTTGGAATAAAACGTTTACATTCCTCAACATGCTTCCGCAGGTTGGATGGCGAGTTTTTGTAGGCCGTGATGTGGTTCATTTTCGGCAAACAAAGCAAACATTTAAAACAAAACGACTCTTTAGTCCTTTCAGAAAACTGAAACATGAGTTCTAGGAAAAGCCATGGGTGCGTTCATTCTCCAGAAGAACCGCCTCCTTCCGTTCTGCCATCAACTGATCGTGTTAAATAACGCTGCTGAGAAATCGCTGAACTTGGTTTTATACAGTCTATGGATGTGACGTGACCCTAGTGATTACTGACAGGCTGTCTCAGTGTCACCTGCGAAAAAACCATCAGGTTAAAGAAAAGAAAAGAAAAAAACCATCCACTTTCAAAGCCGCTTCATAGTAACGAAGACCTTGATAGAAATGTAGTGGAGTGAAAAGTACGATATTTGCCTTTCAAATGTAGTGAAGTTAAAGTCCATCCATCCATCCATTATCTCTAGCCGCTTTATCCTGTTCTACAGGGTCGCGGGCAAGCTGGAGCCTATCCCAGCTGACTACGGGCAAAAGGCGGGGTACACCCTGGACAAGTAGCCAGGTCATCACAGGGCTGACACATAGACACAGACAACCATTCACACTCACATTCACACCTACGGTCAATTTGGAGTCACCAGTTAACCTAACCTGCATGTCTTTGGACTGTGGGGGAAACCGGAGCACCCGGAGGAAACCCACGCGGACAACATGCAAACTCCGCACAGAAAGGCCCTCGCCGGCCACGGGGCTCGAACCCAGGACCTTCTTGCTGTGAGGCGACAGAGCTAACCACTACACCACCGTGCCTCTGAAGTTAAAGTCACAAGTTTAAAAAAATAAAAATAAATACTCAAGTAAAGAAATGCACATTAACCCCTAGCAGTGCAGATTTTACTCCTTTACTGACGTCCATTGCTAAAATTTTCGACTTGTCAGATCAGAAGGTCAGAAGCAGCAACAGACAGCAGACCTCTGCGATCTGATCTCATTACAGCTCGTATACGACGTCTCGTTACACTCTGATCTCATTAGACGTTCATATACAGTAACTCACTGACTGAGCCGTCTCACTCGCGCAACAGTTTCTCTTTACTTCTGAGAGAGAGAGAGAGAGAGGGGGGATTTAATCAGCAATGAGAGCAGAGGCAGTGTGTGTTTGGTGGAACAGGGTAGTAAGGGTGTGTAAAGCTAACCAGGCTTGAGAAACAGGGCGGTATACTGGGGTCAATCACGGACACAGAGACCGAGAGCAGCACTGTAACTAATTAAAAAGGTTGACACAGGTCAGCTAACTTTCTTTTTCTTTGATCACTGTGTGTAAATTCCTCTCCTTACACACGCACGCATACTGCATGTGAGTATTATGTGTAAACACTTTATTAACCATTATTAATCATACACTACCGTTCAAAAGTTTGGGGTCACCCAGACAATTTTGTGTTTTCCATGAAAAGTCACACTTTTATTTCCCACCATAAGTTGTAAAATGAGGCGGCACGGTGGTGTAGTGGTTAGCGCTGTCGCCTCACAGCAAGAAGGTCCTGGGTTCGAGCCCTGGGCCCGGCGAGGGCCTTTCTGTGTGGAGTTTGCATGTTCTCCCCGTGTCTGCGTGGGTTTCCTCCGGGTGCTCCGGTTTCCCCCACAGTCCAAAGACATGCAGGTTAGGTTAACTGGTGACTCTAAATTGAGCGTAGGTGTGAATGTGAGTGTGAATGGTTGTCTGTGTCTATGTGTCGGCCCTGTGATGACCTGGCGACTTGTCCAGGGTGTACCCCGCCTTTCGCCCGTAGTCAGCTGGGATAGGCTCCAGCTTGCCTGCGACCCTGTAGAAGGATAAAGCGGCTACAGATAATGAGATGAGAATGAGTTGTAAAATGAATAGAAAATAGAGTCAAGACATTTTTCTGGCCATTTTGAGCATTTAATCGACCCCACAAATGTGATGCTCCAGAAACTCAATCTGCTCAAAGGAAGGTCAGTTTTATAGCTTCTCTAAAGAGCTCAACTGTTTTCAGCTGTGCTAACATGATTGTACAAGGGTTTTCTAATCCTCCATTAGCCTTCTGAGGCAATGAGCAAACACATTGTACCATTAGAACACTGGAGTGAGAGTTGCTGGAAATGGGCCTCTATAGAGGTTTTCGACCCACGTGACCGTTGCCATGTCGACAAGTAGATGGCGCCATTTTGGCGGTCACAACAATGGCGACTCCCGCTAGATCTGTATACCTGTATATCTGTATCCCACATGATCTGTATACCTATGTCGTTAAAAACCCATCGCCATACACAGGTATTGATCTGAAAGCGTATAAGAGTTTGGATGCCTACAAATATTTTGTGTCAGGCTGGGTAACATGCCTACATCAGCGGGTCGTCCCTGGAGCCGGTGGTCGCCATCTTATTACAGCTAAGGTTTGTTCACATTTTCATTTACTTTCGGTCCTCAGGATAAACAAAATGTTATTAAATGTCATTGAAATAACTTCTTAGTCTGTTGAGACATGGCCCGTTATAAATTTGCTGTTACCAGGCAATGACCAAGAACTGTATTATCAGGGTCGGTGTCTGTGTTGTAGTAGTGTACTAGCTACACTAGCTGTTAGCACTAGCTAATGTCAACAACATAGCTAGTATGTTACTGTAGCAATGTTTACATTCAGTCATTTGGATGACTGTTAAAACCTTTCAGTCTCAAGTTTTTCCTTTACTGGATTTACTAGTTTACTGAGCTAGCGCGCTCGGGCAAGCTGGGAGCTAGCGCGCTCCGGCGCGCGCTAGTTCCCGGCCTGCCCGAGCGCACTAGCTCCCGGCCTGCCCGAGCGCACTAGTTCCCGGCCTGCCCGAGCGCACTAGCTCCCGGCCTGCCCGAGCGCACTAGTTCCCGGCCTGCCCGAGCGCACTAGCTCCCGGCCTGCCCGAGCGCACTAGTTCCCGGCCTGCCCGAGCGCGCTAGCTCAGTAAACTAGTAAATACAGTAAAGGAAAAACTTGAGACTGAAAGGTTTTAACAGTCATCCAAATGACTGAACGTAAACATTGCTACAGTAACATACTAGCTATGTTGTTGACATTAGCTAGCTTGACCTTCAAAATGGCGGACACCGGGGCATCACGTGACCCTGTGACGTCAGGTGAAAAACCTCTATACACCTATGGAGATATTGCACCAACAACCAGACATTTGCAGCTAGAATAGTCATTTACCACATTAGCAATGTATAGAGTGGATTTCTGATTAGTTTAAAGTGATCTTCATTGAAAAGAACAGTGCTTTTCTTTCAGAAATAAGGACATTTCAAAGTGACCCCAAACTTTTGAACGGTAGTGTATAATACCAAATGGCTGATTTATTTAAAAAACCTGTCGCTGTGGACTCATCTCATCTCATTATCTGTAGCCGCTTTATCCTGTTCTACAGGGTCGCAGGCAAGCTGGAGCCTATCCCAGCTGACTACGGGTGAAAGGCGGGGTACACCCTGGACAAGTCGCCAGGTCATCACAGGGCTGACACATAGACACAGACAACCATTCACACTCACATTCACACCTACGGTCAATTTAGAGTCACCAGTAAACCTAACCTGCATGTCTTTGGACTGTGGGGGAAACCGGAGCACCCGGAGGAAACCCACGCGGACACGGGGAGAACATGCAAACTCCACACAGAAAGGCCCTCGCCGGCCACGGGGCTCAAACCCGGACCTTCTTGCTGTGAGGCGACAGCGCTAACCACTACACCACCGTGCCGCCCGCTGTGGACTCACTGCTGAAAAACAAGAAACGTTTCTCTCGTGCTTTATTTCTCTCACAGGTGTAATGGAGACAGACACTGTGGACGTGCCCCACCACTTTTTTTTTTTACATGCCTGGTTTCGTCCCAGCTACAGTATTTCTGAGTATAGTCTGGATAAAATATTTTATTTAATCGCTTGTAACAGAAACTGATCCAGAACTCTCTGAAAATATCACTGTATTCACAGGGTGGCGTTTTTCTATTCTAAGAAAATGTTTTTCGATGACAACCTTTGCAAGTTTCTAGCAGGTTTCCATTCCTGAGAACCCAGATGTTTGTTTCACACGAAGCGCTATGATCATATTAATGTACAAGGTGTTTCAAAAACATTTGATATCATTTCACAGTCTAATAACTTTGCCAATTCTCGTTCAACTGACCTCGAATTTTAACAGCATGTGTGGAAACAGGTCAAAATTTAACGTTTAATGTTTTTTTTTAAATCTTTTTAGGTATAGAAATGCCGTTCACTGGAAAGGAAAAGGCGTTTTGTGTGTTAGAGTTCACTCGAACACAGTCGAATAAGACTGCAGCGTGCATTTGTGAGAGGATTCTGCTGTAGTGGTTAGCGCTGTCGCCTCACAGCAAGAAGGTTCTGGGTTCGAGCCCAGCAGACAACAAGGGACTTTGTGTGGAGTTTGCATGTTCTCCCCGTGTCCGCGTGGGTTTCCTCCGGGTGCTCCGGTTTCCCCCACAGTCCAAAGACATGCAGGTTAGGTTAACTGGTGACTCTAAATTGACCGTAGGTGTGAATGTGAGTGTGAATGGTTGTCTGTGTCTATGTGTCAGCCCTGTGATGACCTGGCGACTTGTCCAGGGTGTACCCCGCCTTTCGCCCGTAGTCAGCTGGGATAGGCTCCAGCTTGCCTGCGACCCTGTACAGGATAAAGCGGCTAGAGATAATGGATGGATGCACTAACTGCAATGCAGATCTGGACACGGCACAAAAAGTTCAAAGAGGAAGGCTGTCTGTGTCTCAGGCGGTGTGCATATCGAAAATTTATGAAATCGTTCATGGACTCCAAATACCTTTGAATTTCTCGTTCAAATTTTGAGGAATAAATCTTATATTGCTCAACATAAAGCCTGTTCAGTTTCATTTGCCCGGACTATGTAGTTTCTGGGATATTTACATCTCAAATAACATCAGTTTTTTTGAAACCACCTGTATTTTTAGAAACTATAAACATGATATTGTGGCATGTGCAAAAACATGGCATGAGTTTTTAGATCTGTTGAAGCTGTCATGATACTCATCTCATTATCTGTAGCCGCTTTATCCTGTTCTACAGGGTCGCAGGCAAGCTGGAGCCTATCCCAGCTGACTGCGGGCGAAAGGCGGGGTACACCCTGGACAAGTCGCCAGGTCATCACAGGGCTGACACATAGCCCATGTTTACATTAGACCGTATCAGCGGATCATCAGATTAACGTTTTTAAAACGATCAGTGTGCACACAGCAACGCCAATACACGATTCGCGTGCACACAGCAACACCAATACACGGATACGCTCGGCTCCGCAGGCATCCTGCGCTCCAAATCACTCCGCCCTGAACAGCGAGTGCCCTCTGGAGGGTGCGCACTCCGGCCCTGCGCAGCTCACAGAGCGCGCGAGTGAAGCACACGAGCAGTGATTCGGGACTGAGCCGCTGTGTGTGTGATCCCAGCGCATATCACTTACCACTTGCAAGTGGAAGGATGGCAAGCCTAAAGACAATCATAACTACACAATGGGCAGTATTTGCATCAGTATTTGCAGTATTTTCATACTTTTATACTCTTTAATGAAAGGTGATACAAGGCGGAAGTCCGCGCCGTTTTTCAGCAGTCGCGTCACATGACCAACGCCCACGAATCAGGAAGGTGGATGTCACAGTGACGTTGTCCAATGAGGACGCCAGCTAGAGCTCAGCACAGCGTATCCGCGTATTCTCAATGTTTACACAGCACCGGACCAGACACGATCTGGATTGAATACGTGGACGCTGGCGGATTCCCGTTTCCCGGCGTTTCCAGGCGGTTTAATGTAAACGGACAGTGCATCCGCGAAGAAAACGAGACAGATACGGTCTAATGTAAACTTGGCCATAGACAACCATTCACACTCACATTCACACCTACGGTCAATTTAGAGTCACCAGTTAACCTAACCTGCACGTCTTTGGACTGTGGGGGAAACCGGAGCACCCGGAGGAAACCCACGCGGACACGGGGAGAACATGCAAACTCCACACAGAAAGGCCCTCGCCGGCCACGAACCCGGACCTTCTTGCTGTGAGGCGACAGCGCTAACCACTACACCACCGTGCCGCCCTGTCATGATACTGAAATGATCAATTTCAACTAATCAGCCTGCGTAACCGTGGTCTCTGGTTTACTTTGTTGTGTATAGTGTCGGTGATGTGATTTACATCAACTAAAAACACATCTGTTTACAAACGAAGAGTTTCTTTTGCATGAAATGCACTTCATACAGATCAGAAAGAAAAAAAAATATTTTTCTTCTTTAATGCAGATTAGTCTGGGGTCTTGCTAATCATGCAGGTTTTCTAAATCAGATATTTAATTATTAATATTTTCATATTTTTTAATCCTTTATAAAGTTTCACCCATGAATGACCTTTTATTACTATCTTTATGAGGCATTTTCATTCACTGGTGTGTTACTGTAGCTAAATAATTAATATTCTGAGACACCCACCACCGTCGCTAACGTGAAGTAAGCAAAAAGAAATCCTTCGGCAAAAAAAAAAAAAAAAAGGGCAAAAACTGTCACATCAACGAGTTTACTTTGATAAACAACACGTTTTGTGTTTATTATTAGTATTGGATTATGTAGAGCATCTGCTGTACGAGCTGTTACTATAGAAACAAGCGAGCACTTTAAAGTTAACCTATTGTTCATGTGTAAGACTGTTTATGACATTTTGTACATTGATGTAATGAATCTTCTGACCCTTTTATTTTCCACATTACTATTCAAGGGCGGGGCTAGCAGATGTTTTCAAATCAATTAGGACTGCGGATTTTCTGTTTGCAAAGAAACGAACTGTGATGAACATGATGAGAAGACGGAGCTGCTGATTTGATTTCGGCCAGTATAAACTGGTTAACTAAATGGTAGCTCAGCCCTAAAAACATCGTTAATCCAGGCATGTCCATGAGGGATTTAACTATAGTGTAAACACACCAAGATGATGATGCTGTCTTTCACTGCACTCGTGTTTGTCCAGTTAGAATTTTGAATATTCAGGGTAAAAAACATGCGTATAAGTTGTAATTTATATACAGTATACACCTGTACGAGAGAGAGAGAGAGAGAGAGAGAGAGAGAGATTCTCTGCTAATTCTATGTGACCCTCAGCACAGCCCTTCCTGTGCGAGGTTGGAGTGTGCATACATAACACTCATTTCTCAGTGGGTGTGTGTTGTCCTGTATTTTAGTTTGGAGGTCCTTAGGCAGTTCAGGAAACCAGAACACACTGGCTTTTAATAAACACAATGGGTATGACGCAGCTCTCCTGAAAGGTGTGTGTGTGTGTGTGTGTGTGTGTGTGTGTGTGTGTGTGTGTGTGTGTGTGTGTGTGTGTGTGTTCATCTTTGTGTCTAGTATGTGACTGATGGCCAGTTTGTCCCTGAGCCTACTCGACCTCAACAAGGAAAACAAGGCAGGAAGAGAGAGAGAGAGAGAGAGAGAGAGAGAGAGAGAGAGAAACAGTTTTAAAAAAGTACATTTTGAAATCAGTGCCTTTGATTTGGGCTTTTTAAAACTATAGCCCTTAAAGAGCCGAATGACTGTACAGGCCATCTGTATAAAAACAGCCAACGTAAGCATAAAGTTGAAGTGTATTATTAAGAAAAAGACCATGCTAGAAAGATTAAGCTCGCACTTACACGAACAGCCGTGTGAGCTCAGCCTATAGGGGAATGAAATTTGTAAAGAATCCCAAGCACTCCTGTTCATTGGGATAATGACATTTGATTTTTGTAGCTAGGCAACACTCCCATATGTGACATTTACCTGCCATGCCAAATAACATGCCTTATGGGAACACGCGCGCGCACACACCGCACACACACACACACACACACACACACACACACACACAGAGAGAGTATAAAGTCAGCCTGGGTCCAGACTTTCTTCTGAACCAGATTTTCTGCCTTACAGTCGCAGAATTTGTGAAATGGAGTTTGCAGTTCAAACTGGAAAACTGCTAAGGATCCAGCTAACAAAGCGAATTAACAACAAGCTAAGGTGGTGTTTACATTAGACCGTATCAGTGGATCATCAGATTAACGTTTTTAAAACGATTAGTGTGCACACAGCAACGCCAATACACGATTCGCGTGCATACAGCAACGCCAATACACGGATACGCTCGGCTCCGCAGGCATCCTGCGCTCCAAATCACTCCGCCCTGAACAGCGAGTGCCCTCTGGAGGGTGCGCACTCCGGCCCTGCGCAGCTCACAGAGCACACGAGTGAAGTGAACAAGCTGTGATTCGGGACTGAGCCGCTGTGTGTGTGATCCCAGCGCACATCACTTACCACTTGCAAGTGGAAGGATGGCAAGCCTAAAGACAATCATAACTACACAATGGGCAGTATTTGCATCAGTATTTGCAGTATTTTCATACTTTTATACTCTTTAATGAAAGGTGATACAAGGCGGAAGTCCGCACCGTTTTTCAGCAGTCGCGTCACATGACCAACGCCAGTGAATCAGGAAGGTGGATGTCGCAGTGACGTTGTCCAATGACGACGCCAGCTAGAGCTCAGCACAGCGTATCCGCGTATTCTCAATGTTTACACAGCACCGGACCAGACACGATCTGGATTGAATACGTGGACGCTGGCGGATTCCCATTTCCCAGCGTTTTAATGTAAACGGACAGTGCATCCACGAAGAAAACGAGACAGATACGGTCTAATGTAAACTTGGCCTAATTCTTCAACTAACAAAAGTAATTATTCAACTAACAAAGCTATCAAACTAAAAAAACTAGCAAACTAAAAAAAAAAACCCTAACTATTCAACTAACAAAGCTAACTATCAAATTAACAAAGCTATCAAACTAAAAAAAAAACTATCAACCTAACAAAACTATCAAACAAAAAATATTAATAAAGCTAACTATCAAACTAACAAAGCTACCAAACTAAAAAAAAACTATTCAACTAACAAAGCTACCTATTCAATTAACAAAGCTATCAAACTAACAAAGCTAACTATTCAACTAACAAAGCTATCAAACTAAAAAAAAACTATTCAACTAACAAAGCTATCAAACTAACAAAGCTAACTATTCAACTAACAAAGCTATCAAACTAAAAAAAAAACTATTCAACTAACAAAGCTATCAAACTAACAAAGCTAACTATTCAATTAACAAAGCTATCAAACTAACAAAGCTAACTATTCAACTAACAAAGCTATCAAACTAACAAAGCTATCAAACTAACAAAGCTAACTATTCAACTAACAAAGCTATCATACTAAAAAAAAACTATTCAACTAACAAAGCTATCAAACTAACAAAGCTAACTATTCAACTAACAAAGCTATCAAACTAACAAAGCTAACTATTCAACTAACAAAGCTATCAAACTAAAAAAAAACTATTCAATTAACAAAGCTATCAAACTAACAAAGCTAACTATTCAACTAACAAAGCTATCAAACTAAAAAAAAACTATTCAACTAACAAAGCTATCAAACTAACAAAGCTAACTATTCAACTAACAAAGCTATCAAACTAAAAAAAAATAACAAAAAACTATTCAACTAACAAAGCTATCAAACTAACAAAGCTAACTATTCAACTAACAAAGCTATCAAGCTAAAAAAAAATAACAAAAAACTATTCAACTAACAAAACTATCAAACTAAAAAAACTAACTATTCAACTAACAAAGCTATCAAACTAACAAAGCTAACTATCAAACTAAAAAAAACCCTATCAAACCAACAAAGCTAACTATTCAACTAACAAAGCTAACTAACAAAGAACCAAAACTAATTTTCAAACTACCAAAGCAATCTACTTGACGAACAAAGCCACCTATCAGTTATTACGAAGTTCAGCCACCCAAAACTCCTTCCATAAATGGTAAAAAAAAATAATGTTTCCTTGTAGAAAGCTTCACAATATCATTATTAGCATTAGATTAAGTTCACTATACACTTTCGAAGGCACTTTTCCATAGTTCTGAGACCTATTACAGGAACTTTCCCCCTTTTTGCGTATCCACACTGCAGGAACTAGGAACGGTTACAGTTCTTAGAACGCAGTTTTGAGGGACTTTTTTTAGCTCCTCCTTCAGGGTAGGCTCTTTCCCAGCACAGGAAGAACCAGGAGTGACGTAAGTGTACGCTGATTGGTCCAGATAACGGATCGAACATATGAGCCAATGCAGCACCGCCAACTGCCGGTTTTAAAATTCCAGGTATAATGTTAGCCAACAGCTCTTAATATTAGCATTAAAAACTGAAAGAAGAAAAAAAAAACACAGACAAACGAACCGACAGAGCGAGCTTTCCTGTAAGAAAACCCTTAGCTTATAAAATAATAATCCACACGAGCATGTAAGGTAAACATATTCTAAGCAGTCACTATTTTCCACCACAAATTCACTCTTTTATAATGTAAAATAAAGAATTTACTGCCAGGACGTAACACTTCCTGGTCTCCCCATTCTATGGCGCAGTGGAATGATCTGTTTCTATAGAAACGCGGCACACAAAAGTGGACAAGTTTAAATTCTAATGTTGCGAGTTTACTGTTTTCACAACGACACAAGAACATTAGTGGACAAGACGCACATTCTTATGAAAACAACAAACTAGTGATGTCGCTGTAGCAACCGTCGGCTGGCTTACATCACTTCAGCGGTCCGACTGGCGGTGCGAATGCAAACAGAAAAAAAGCCTTTGAAGGTACGTAGTTCTCGGAGGAGATCTCCAGTGGGTAGTTCCTCTCTACTGTAATTCTTCCCGACAAACACTGATGACTGGAAGAAAAGCTGTCAGAGTGGCCACGTCACTGCAGTGATATGCCAAATCGAGAGAGAGAGAGAGAGAGAGAGAGAAGATTCTAGAAATGTCTGTCCACAATCACTTCAGCATGATTTCAGTCTCTACATGTATCAGTGAGGTCCAGTGCAATGGCGAGTGTTTACTCCATCTGTAATGCTTCTAACACTGACGTTTACAGCATTTAGCAGACGCCCTTATTCCAAGCAACATCCAGAAGTGTTTTGGAGTAAAACATATCCTCATGCTAGTCCAGTTAGGTCATGGTCTCAGAACATTCTCAAGTTAAAGGGAAACTGAAGGCAAATTTTTTTATTATCAAAATTCTATTTATCTCACCTCATTATCTGTAGCCGCTTTATCCTGTTCTACAGGGTCACAGGCGAGCTGGAGCCTATCCCAGCTGACTACGGGCGAAAGGCGGGGTACACCCTGGACAAGTCGCCAGGTCATCACAGGGCTGACACATAGACACAGACAACCATTCACACTCACATTCGCACCTACGGTCAATTTAGAGTCACCAGTTAACCTAACCTGCATGTCTTTGGACTGTGGGGGAAACCGGAGCACCCGGAGGAAACCCACGCGGACACGGCGAGAACTTGCAAACTCCGCACAGAAAGGCCGTCGCCGGCCACGGGGCTCGAACCCAGGACTTGTTGCTGTGAGGCGACAGCGCTAACCACTACACCACCGTGCTGCCTGTTTCAGTGATTTCTGACCTAAATACTGTAGTATTAATGTAAACACATTTGAAATTTCACCTTAAAGTTCAACATGCAAGTTAAACTGTTTTGTTATAGATTACTGAGGCACATGATACGGTAGATTGAAAATCTACGGGGATCCCTTAATAATCTATGATCAAGTCGTGTTGTAACAAAAATGTGCATGAAAATATGAACAGTGGTTTGCTCCATCCGATGCAATCCAACGAAGAGAATCCAGGGCTCGAAATTCGCGGTGGTCCGGTCGCCTGAGGCGACTTAATTTGTCATTTGGCGGGTAATTCCTGTCACTAGGCAGCCCGGCTGGCTAGTTGAAAATAAGACATATATATGAAGCGAAGATTCAGACTAGGGCTGTGCGATATGTCGAATATACTCGATATAGCTCCGAAAATTCTGTGTGAGATACATAAAATTATTATATCGTAACTATCGAGTATTTTATGGTCATCTGCCGACTTGCGTTTGTTTCGTGTTTGTTGCGTTTGTTTAAAACCTTTTCCGGTGGTTTTCTCCCTGTCCCTCAGGCAGTAACATGAGAGGCTGCCTAAGGGTAAAAAAAAAACAATAACGTCACGCACTCGCCAACCAATCCCAGGCGACATCTCGGTGCTGAAAGGAACTTCCGGGAAGATTTTCTAGTTTTGGTTTACAGCACTGACTCAGTTCGTGCAATCGCTGGTGTTGCGTAGGCTACCGTGTAAGCTCTGTCAATTTCAGCGACAAATTAAAAATGGAAGCGGACGAATTGGTTCCTAAAAGAACTAGTAAGGGGTCAGTCATCTGGCACTTTTTTGGATATCGCGAGGAGGACGTGGAACAGCAAATGCCAATTTGTAAAGTGTGCAAAAAAAAAACTGTCATCATGAAAGGCAGCAGCACGACAAATATGTTCATCACCTGAAAACTCACCCGGTACAGTATGAAGAGTCTCTTAAACTCCGAACTACCTGCCCACGAGCTAAAACCCCCACGCAAGCTAAACAAATGACCATAGCGGCCTCGTTCTCCAAAGCCACCCCATATGTTGCAATTTTCAAGACTGTTTTTGCAGTTTGTGCCACATCTTTGTTGAATAAAAATAGTCTTATTTCAACTCAATTGTGATTAATCACCAACATGAAAATTTAAAATGTGTTGTTGAAAACCACCTGTATAGTTAACCAAGAATGTTATTTAATCTGCAGGGACTGTAGTGAAAAAAGTAAAAGTTAGATTTCATGGGGTCCTTTAGAGGAGATTTCAATATAGCGTATATCGTGAAATGGAGAAACTGCATCGGGATATTCATTTTTTCCCATATCGCACAGCCCTAATTCAGACACACTGTCAACTAAAGCCGCCACATATTAAGCGCGTGCCGTGTCTGTGTTAATCGATGTGTTTGTCGGCAGGACGGAAAATACCGAAGAATTCCGAATCATATCGTGTACGAGTCAGGCTGTTGGTTTTTTCACTACTGCACATGCATATAACACATCTCGTTGAATATCGCAGTAATCATGTTATCAAATTCAATAGATGTGGCCACATTATCGCCCATTTAAACACGTGTTTTTGTTGTTGTTTGCATCTACATCTGCCAAAGCTACGTTGTGATGTGGAATTTTCTGAAAGGTGTACAGAAACCGCCAGAGACAGGGACAAAGCGACCTCGGTCTGAAGAGGAGAAAAAGGCCACCGATAAAGCGTACGAGAAGGAGAAACGACAAAGGACTTGTAAGCAAACGTGGGAGCAGGGTAGGCCTTGGCTGCGATACGATTTTTATCGAATACTTAGTTTTTTTCAAGTTGATTCCTAGTCAATATGTAGCTCCTAATGCTTTCTCTCTCATAAATGGTTAAATACAGAAAGCATGTTGGGCATATTTTGGGTGCTATAGTCATGATAGTAAGTATATTTGTTTTCAATACTCATACACCAAGTTGCCAAGTTTTCCAATATATTATTATTTGTTGATATTATATTATGGTGCTCTGTGTTGTTCTCATTTATGTATTTAACAACAGTATCAAAATACTCGGGTCTTGAAATAAATGCACATTAGTCATGAACAATGGTAACTACTCTCTTTTGTGTTATTTTTGACAGAAGTAAAATTCATACAAGAACAAATTTTGGCGAGTTGATTTTCTGTTTGGCGAGTTACTTTGGAAGGCAACTAGTCCGGCTGGCTGGTGAAAAAATATATGAATTTCAAGGCCTGGAATCGATCATCACGACCTCCTGTTGATCACAAAGGGATCTGAACCTAAGACCTGCCACCTTAAAATAAGTTGCTGTATTACTATAACTGTAATGATTTAGAATGTTTCTGATGCAAATACCGTAATATATGTAGAACTAAGATACACTGAAAAGAAAAGTAAGGCAACTGCATATTATAAAGTTTAAATTTTGGCACTTTATTAAATGGACTAGATTAAGATTAAAACATATTTAAAGGAAAAGAAAACTTAATTCATACATTTAAGTTTGCAGAAAGATTATGTACTTATAAACACATTCATGAATGATAATAGACGAGGTCAAACTTTTGCGATCGCTTATAATCAGGGCTTTGAACCAGAATTTTTTTCCTATTGGTTCGTTCCGAACAGAAACGGAATTTTAACGTTTCCGGTTTTGGGTTCCACCATTAAATAGACGTTCCCGAACCGGTTAGAACAAAAAAATTTCGTTCCCGGAACGGTTAATTACGTTCCCTGTCAGCTGTTTAACAAATGGCTATAAAATTATGTCTCTGTCTCATCCAGCTTAAGCCAAATGTAGGCTAATTCTATTACAACCTTCATTAAATAAGACAAGAAATAATTCAAAACAATTATTATTTCAAATGTTGGTGATTTGGATTCTCAGTATGTCTTCCCATCTACACAAACAGAAAAAGTGCCAAAAATGAAAGATAATTCGTTTATTGTGTTACCAAAGGCTAGTCAGGCCCTATAGAGGGCTACCGCATGACGTCACCGCGCCGCGAGATTTTGTTAGGCGCCATATTGGAAGACCAAGTACACATCTATGCAAGTACATACATACATAACAAACTACAGCTGAAATGTAGCCAGGGCCGGTTCTGCCCTAATCTGGACCCGGGTGCAACATCGCGCAAACCCCCCCCCCCCCCCCCCCCAAAAAAAAACACCAGTCTAAATCAGGACAACCATCACATAACTATAACTATAAACATTTTATATCAACTATTTTAACTAAATGGTCTATAATAAATAAGCCTGCAGGCAGCCACGGCGGGCTGCCTCAGAAAAGTAACCATTTGTCCTACCTTAAAACTCGTTTTGCATTTTCTGCCTCCTTTTTTGTATTTTCGACCCTCCGTTTATTTTCTTTCCTTTTCTGAAAACCCGATTTGTGTCCAGACATTTTGTTCTGCTACCAACGAACTAACTGGTCAGGTCTCGTCTCTCGAGCCCGCGATGATTCCCGTGGGAAGGGCAACAACTGATACATTTTTACAAACAGCCAATAAACAGCCAATAGGGAGGTTGCATCGTTCAGGCTCTTCTTTGCTCAGACACTCAGTAATGCACTTATTATCACATGGAGACATGATAGTAGTCCACCTTCCTGCTCTCTCCATTCAGTCAGCGAACGTCACACAGGAAGTGAACCCCAGCGGGTCATAGAAACTTGTGCAGGAGAAGAATGGCTTTTTTATTTGTAGGCTACGGAAACTTTGAGGAACGAAATAAAAACCGGTATTAACCGGTTACCATTATTTTTAATAAGCGTTTCTGTTCCGGAACATAAAAAATAATAAAGTTTCTGGTTTCGTTTCTGTTCCATGTGAAATAGAAAAAGTTCCCGGTTTTCGTTCCTTGAACCGGTTCAAAGCCCTGCTTATAATGAATCGGAAACTTCCGGGATGTCTGACGTTTTCTTTCGATATTTTTATTGGATGGTTTGAACACGTGATCTTGACGTAGCCAACAGATTACAGTTTGTTTACATCATACCACGCGGACATATTACTTTGACAGAATCAACACAAACACTGGAAAAAAAGACGGCTTGTTTAACACAAACATCAATCAGTATGTAAATGGATCTGTTATTTGCTCTCCTATGTATCTAGTTACTTGTGGGTAGGAAATTGAACGTATCGGTATAAATCTGAGCGTATCGGATTTTAACTAAAGCGACTAAGCGTATCGGCAGGCAGAGCAAGCGTATCGGGCCCGATACACTAAAACGCTTTGGGGAAAACCAGGGTAATATATATCAGTCCATATGTCAAAGCAATGGCCATAAACAAGATTGGTTGAGACCTGTGTGAGACATCGTAGGATGGAAGTAAAACGTACAACGGAAATCAAAGTGACCGACGTCTGCCAACGTTGCCAAAAGACGCGCGCGCACTCTTTCGAATGCTGACATAATCAAGCCGGAAATTTTGTTTGTTTTGATAGCAATCAGGAAATTTTGAATAAAGTAGGCGGTATTCGTCATTTAAACTCGTTTTTGTGCAATATTTCGTTTGGAAAACAGTTTTCAAAATGGCGGCACTGACACCTGGCTGACACTTGACGTTTCGAAGTCTCGCACAAGTCTCGTGAAGATCGCGCGGATAAGCGACGCCTGCCGTCGACCAAACGAACTAAATTTAACACGGCCAAAAACCGAACAGGCCGATAAGTATAATATTTAATTGCAATTAGTCGCCAATACGAGTCACGATATAAGGTTACTAAAACCGAAATTGAATAATACGTTAATTAAGAAATAAAGCAAGTTTAAAAATGACTTCATTTCTCCTTTAAAACCCTGTTTGGGTGGAGTTAGTGCACTCAGCCGGAACAGCAACAAAAACGATCCATTTTTATTTTTCTCGTTAACGCTCATTCATTAAGAAGCAGCGTTCATCCCACCACCTGCGTGCCAGTAAAGAGAGGAGTCTTAATCGTCTTCTTCCCAAGTAACAAATCTGAATGAAGGCACTTCTGTACCCTCTAACTCTCCAAGGACGATGGAAGAGCGAAGTGAAAGCACAAGGCCTGTTTAGTGATTGCCTAAATCACACTGGTCTTCAGATCATTCAGGAGCGACAGCTCTTTAATTTTGTTTATCCCCCCCATCTATTACAATTTAAATACACACTGCCTCAACCTTCAGCCAGTCACACGCCACTGAAAAATGATGTCGGTGAAACTGCCTTGTCCTTTAATGCACCAGGACGAATGACGAACTTTGGAAGGAAAGACAAAAAAGCGTATAAATACAGACAACCAGGAATGTTTCCGTTTCAGACAGGGATATCTGTTTAAGACCGACGTTTCTCTGTAGAACACGACTGGGATTTTCCACTACAAGCTGGAAGTGGGATATAGGCTACACTGTAAAATATAATAAGTTGACTTTACTTAAAAAAAATATGCAAAGTCGTTGCCTCAAAAAAAGTCATTTATGTTGATTTAGATAAATTAGATTGGGTTAACTTATTTTTTGTGAGTTTGCAGTACTCAAATTAACTTAGATTAGTTTGATTACATTAACTTATTTATTTTGAGTTTGCAGTACTCACATAAACTTATATTAATTTGATTACATTAACTTATTTATTGTGAGTTTGCAGTACTCATCTTATATAATTTTGATTACATTAACTTATTTATTTTAAGTTTACAGTACTCAAATCAATGGCTTTCAGATATCTTTTTTCATAAATTTAACTTAATATTCATGAATTCCATTGATTTGAGTACTGTAAACTTAAAATAAATAAGTTAATGTAATCAAAATTATATAAGATGAGTACTGCAAACTCACAATAAATAAGTTAATGTAATCAAATTAATATAAGTTTATGTGAGTACTGCAAACTCAAAATAAATAAGTTAATGTAATCAAACTAATCTAAGTTAATTTGAGTACTGCAAACTCACAAAAAATAAGTTAACCCAATCTAATTTATCTAAATCAACATAAATGACTTTTTTTGAGGCAACGACTTTGCATATTTTTTTTAAGTAAAGTCAACTTATTATATTTTACAGTGTATTGTACAGAATCCGAACACATTTATAACATCATACGGTAAAGTAATGCAACACAGAGCTAAAATAACTGCGACTGAGGAACCAAGAAGTGCTTTGATAAAGAAGTCTGAGGGAAATGTTGTTGTTTTTCAGAAGCTCTCTGTCTGTGTGGCATGGCCGGCTGCGCTGAGCACTGAACACCCCTGTGTGTGTGAGTGCAATGATTAAAACAGAGCACCCTATGTCTGACTCTGCCTGGTGTCCCATCACACACACACACACACACACACACACAGAGTACAAAACTGCCTTTGCATTCTCCTCTTGTGACACGGTCACAATAGTGGAGTTCTCGCCAGACTTTATCTGAAATAATCTGCTTCCGGGGTCATGGCTTTGGCAAATTCGGCAAAGACTTCCTGTTGAACTTCGTTCGACCTGAAATGTTTCCCATCACATGACATGACAGACCACAGCAGTGCAGTGCTTATAAAGGGTTCCTGCAACCTCTGCTCTTTCTCTCTTGTTGCAAATTACAAATCGAGCTAAATTATAATTATCCACTCTGGTCAAACGATAAGCTGACTATGTATATCACATCTCTGCTGTCAATGAAGATCTTCTCAGTTTTAAAAGTATGCAATAATATTTTAATAGAGCGGCGGCTACAATTATCGACACCTTGAGCATCTTTTGACTGTTACTAACGTAGAAAAGGCTTTCGATACGTAAATTGTGCACGAATAGTTACTCAAACTTCCACTGGAAAAAAAAAATGAGTTGAGTCCTGATTACTTAGCCTATTAGATCACGTGACACCGTTTCACAAGTATTGACACCTTTGTCCACAGTTATCGACACTGTTCAACAACTATCGACACCCAGATGGTTATTTCTACAACCCCGATTCCAAAAAAGTTGGGACAAAGTACAAATTGTAAATAAAAACGGAATGCAATAATTTACAAATCTCAAAAACTGATATTGTATTCACAATAGAACATAGACAACATATCAAATGTCGAAAGTGAGACATTTTGAAATTTCATGCCAAATACTGGCTCATTTGAAATTTCATGACAGCAACACATCTCAAAAAAGTTGGGACAGGGGCAATAAGAGGCTGGAAAAGTTAAAGGTACAAAAAAGGAACAGCTGGAGGACCAAATTGCAACTCATTAGGTAAATTGGCAATAGGTCATTAACATGACTGGGTATAAAAAGAGCATCTTGGAGTGGCAGCGGCTCTCGGAAGTAAAGATGGGAAGAGGATCACCAATCCCCCTAATTCTGCGCCGACAAATAGTGGAGCAATATCAGAAAGGAGTTCGACAGTGTAAAATTGCAAAGAGTTTGAACATATCATCATCTACAGTGCATAATATCATCAAAAGATTCAGAGAATCTGGAAGAATCTCTGTGCATAAGGGTCAAGGCCGGAAAACCATACTGGGTGCCCGTGATCTTCGGGCCCTTAGACGGCACTGCATCACATACAGGCATGCTTCTGTATTGGAAATCACAAAATGGGCTCAGGAATATTTCCAGAGAACATTATCTGTGAACACAATTCACCGTGCCATCCGCCGTTGCCAGCTAAAACTCTATAGTTCAAAGAAGAAGTCGTATCTAAACATGATCCAGAAGCGCAGACGTCTTCTCTGGGCCAAGGCTCATTTAAAATGGACTGTGGCAAAGTGGAAAACTGTTCTGTGGTCAGACGAATCAAAATTTGAAGTTCTTTATGGAAATCAGGGACGCCGTGTCATTCAGACTAAAGAGGAGAAGGACGACCCAAGTTGTTATCAGCGCTCAGTTCAGAAGCCTGCATCTCTGATGGTATGGGGTTGCATTAGTGCGTGTGGCATGGGCAGCTTACACATCTGGAAAGACACCATCAATGCTGAAAGGTATATCCAGGTTCTAGAGCAACATATGCTCCCATCCAGACGACGTCTCTTTCAGGGAAGACCTTGCATTTTCCAACATGACAATGCCAAACCACATACTGCATCAATTACAGCATCATGGCTGTGTAGAAGAAGGGTCCGGGTACTGAACTGGCCAGCCTGCAGTCCAGATCTTTCACCCATAGAAAACATTTGGCGCATCATAAAACGGAAGATACGACAAAAAAGACCTAAGACAGTTGAGCAACTAGAATCCTACATTAGACAAGAATGGGTTAACATTCCTATCCCTAAACTTGAGCAACTTGTCTCCTCAGTCCCCAGACGTTTACAGACTGTTGTAAAGAGAAAAGGGGATGTCTCACAGTGGTAAACATGGCCTTGTCCCAACTTGTTTGAGATGTGGTGTTGTCATGAAATTTAAAATCACCTAATTTTTCTCTTTAAATGATACATTTTCTCAGTTTAAACATTTGATATGTCATCTATGTTCTATTCTGAATAAAATATGGAATTTTAAAACTTCCACATCATTGCATTCCGTTTTTATTTACAATTTGTACTTTGTCCCAACTTTTTTGGAATCAGGGTTGTAAACAAATAATCGGTATATGGTATTAAGTTAACAAAACATAGTTTTTATTTAAAATTTGTTTTACATAGACTTATATTTTATACAAATATATAGCACTGGATCCCTTATATATATATATATATATATATATATATATATATATATATATATATACACAAAGGTAACTCAAAAAGTTCTAAGACAAATGAAAAAAATCTTTATTTATGAAAATAACAAAGCTATTTCTCTACATATCCTCCATTTAAGTCTAAACACTTCTGCAAGTGGTGTTTCCATTGGAGAATTCCTTCTTTGTATTCCTTTTAAACCGGAAATGTTTAGTTGCAGTTATTGCTGCACAAGGGGGTCACACCAGATACTGAAAGCAAATGTTTACATACTTTTGCCACTCACAGATATGTAATATTGGATCATTTTCCTCAATAAATAAATGACCAAGTATAATATTTTTGTCTCATTTGTTTAACTGGGTTCTCTTTATCTACTTTTATGACTTGTGTGAAAATCTGATGATGTTTTAGGTCATATTTATGCAGAAATATAGAAAATTCTAAAGGTTTCACAAACTTTATAAAATCAGAGCATGAGAATCAATCAACAAATATGGCGTCGCTTCCGGTCATGAACCCAAACCAAAGACAATTTTGTGGTGAAATAATTGGATTTCCAGCAAATTATGGGCAGCGGAGACGATATAAATCGCTTAAACATTGAACAGCAAGTTTGAGTTTTTTTCTGAGATCGAGTAGCCGGCGCAGACCGTCTGTGTAGCCGAAGAAAACCGCCGGTCGCCGGCGCTTGTGGACATCTTGGCATTTATTAAACTTAAATTCTAGGGAAAAAAAAATTAAGGATTTTTTTTTTTCAAAAATGGCCAGATGGGGAGGGTTGGGACAGTTCATCATATTAGAGGTTTTTTCTTGTGGTTTACAAATATAAAATTGCTTAAAAATTGTTGTTAAAAATGTGGGCGTGTCCCTGCATGAGAATGAAGGTTTTGGGTAAAGTGATATTTTTCTATCTCTGTACCAGCATCGTGTGCTCATCCAGTTCATATCTTACAAGTTTTGATAATAAATAAAAATGAAACGTGGGCCTAGGTCTTTTATTTTTGTTCCATGTCTCCCCACGATGTCCCAGGCCTCCCAGCATAATGCCCCATATCTCCCCCAATGTCTCGCTGCAAAACAATAAAGACAGAAAAAGTGAAGCCTGAAGGCCAGTATGCAGTATGTGACAAGCTGAGAAACTAATGTTGTGGTAAGAGGGTACAGTAAATCCTCTTTCATATAATACGAATGTGACGCTGCCTGCAAAGAATTTACACAATCTACAAAACCTGAACATTTGTCCCAAGTCTCCCTGCTCTCCCCTTTGGGATACACTGAGCCTCATCTTTAGCTCACATTCCTTGTTTAACACTGAAATGTAATATTACTAACATCAGTCCGCCATGATTACTTCTGTAGCACACCTTAGGCTGGGCAGACACTGTGCGATTTTTTCAATCACGGTATTTAGCTGCTGCTCACACTGTACGAGTGAATCGCAGGGGTAAACAGCACGCAGCTTACGATTCCTGCTCTCACACTATACGATCCGATGCTCGGATGCGATCTGACTGCTCACACTGGACTTCCATACTTCCAGATTCTTGTATCCGGAACTGCAACGTGAATAGTGTCGTGGCGTTCGCGAACGAACCGATTCTTTTGAACGGCTCCTAGGCATGAACGATGAGAACCGAGTCTCGAGCTGGGGGAGCCGTTCTTTCTGTCGTTCTTTTTCTGTACTGTGTTTCAGACAGTTTATAATGTTGTTGTGTGATATTAATGATAATATTGTGGGAAAACTACTTTGCACGGACGTTCATTTAATTTATTCTATCGTCATTTTGTTTGTTCTATTTTTGTGTATTTTATTTATTTATCTGTTTGTCTAGTTGTATCTATTTTGTATCTCAGACTTAAATATTTTTGTAAAACAAGTGTTTTTCTATAAAATATTCTTGCGTTCTTGATAACTATTGCCGCTTTTCCACTACAAACGCGGCTGAGTCGGGCTGAGCCGTGCCGTGCTGAGTTGGGCTGAGCGGGGCTGTTGGAGTTGCATTTCGACTACAACCGCGCTGAACCGTGCTGGCTGGAAGCGGGTGGACACATTGGGTGGAGTTAGCGAAAGTGGGTGGACGTCAGGTGATGTCGTTAAGCAGCGCAAACAGTGACATCAGTGAGCTTTTAAGCGGTAGTCTCACGACCCAGATAGTAAACAATAAACATGGAGGACATGGAGTCGTTAGTGTTGCTGGTCTTGGTGCTGTGGCTTGTTGTCACCGACAACGCCAACAGATACTGGCAAGAGCGTATAGATGAGGCGAGGCGCATAAGGCTTCAGAAATTCTCGTAATTCGTAATTCTTCTCCTTCCGGGTTTATGGTGTTTACAGATCCCAGCGTGCTCGCGGGGCGTGTGTGGGCATGTGAGGACACTCCTCCTCACCAATCAGTGCACAGGGGAGTGTCTGCTCACGCCCCCAGCCTCACTCGGCTCGCTTTGTCTCGCTTCAGCCCCACTCCAAAACCGTGCGAGTTTTAGGGGCTAAGCAGGGCTGAAGCGAGCTGAGTCGTGCTGTTTTTTGGTAGTCGAAACGCGAGCCGTGTCGGGCTGAAGTGAGCTGAAAAAGGGTAGTGGAAAAGGGCCATATGTTCTTGAGTGGGTTCTTTTTTTTTACAGAAAAGCCGTTCTGCATGGACATTCATTGAAGCCCTCATTGTTTTTTAATGGTTATTTATGAGCGTTTAGGGGTTACAATAATGTAAGTCTAGGTTGCTTTATATAAAAGGTATGTCCAGAAATATTGATGTCACTGTCTAAGCAGAGGGATCTGGCTTCTTTAGACGCTGTCTTCTTAAAACTGAATAAATATTTAAAAAAAGAGCCAAATGAGGCAGTCTTTTGAACGGCTCTTTTCAAAGAACGGATCACAAAGATGCGGATCCCATCAAAGAGCCATAAATCCCATCTCTAAACGTGAAGAAGAAGAGGAGACCGGAAGTGCTGCTCAGTGTTTGTTTTCTCTTCCGTATCTGTGTTCGCGCATGTGTAGTGTGACAGGTTGAGGTAAATCGGCTCGTGACGCTGCTTCAACAGTGCGATAGCCTCACGATGGGCGACCAGGATTTCAAACAGGTTTGATTTTCATCCGATCGATCGGGAGGAGGTCGTGAGGTGTTAATCGCTTGTCGTTACCCCATGTATACTACACGATCCGAGACGCACGATTGAGCCAAAAATCGGCCCGATCTCCAAAATAGTCGCACGAGTGAAAATCGTGTCAAAATCGGGCCAAAAACCGCACAGCCCAGCCTTAGATGAGAAGTTAAAGCCAGGAGATTGCTAAATTGTTCAGCTGACTCGCTATTACGCTACATGGTTAGCAACACTGAGCTAAAGTCAGACAGGTGAACACATTTCAAATTGCATATAAATATATATATTCGCATTCTTATTTTATATACCATGTATATATTTTGTGTGCAAAACCTCAGTCTGGCATCTGAGACAGACACAGGGCCATAAATAAATCCTGTCTCAAGCAACATCCAGTAACATTTACTAGCGTCACTCAGCTCACGCAGCATGTGGTGTTTTGTAAGAGACACCAGTAATCATGGCGCGCTACAAAATGGACACGGTGAAGTCGAACAGTCTGTTATACAGTATAACAAGCTATGTAGTTTGTTCAGAGTGATAAAGCATTCCCTTAACTGATATTGATTTGAACAGTGGAGGCTTTTCAGACTCTGTTCGGCGTTTCAGGCCTTTCCTCTGAACACGGGGAATGTCTCAGGAGAATTACGGGGAGCTTGCAAAACTCATGCATACACACAACATACATCCGTCCGAAAAAGGAGGTTATGTAGCTTCTGTATTTACATTCCACAAAGTCCTACTCTCCTCTGAGGCTACTGAGAGGGACTAGCAGGCGTGCGCGCGCACACACACACACACACACACACACACACGGGCAAGTGTTCTGTCAGTTGTAATCCTATAGCTGTCATTCCATATATACACACACACACACACACACACACACACACAGTGGTGCTTGAAAGTTTGTAAGCCCTTTAGAATTTTCTATATTTCTGCATAAATATGACCTAAGACATCATCAGATTTTCACACAAGTCCTAAAAGTAGATAAAGAGAACCCAGTTAAACAAATGAAACAAAAAATATTATACTTGGTCATTTATTGATTGAGGAAAATGATCCAATATTACATATCTGTGAGTGGCAAAAGTATGTGAACCTCTAGGTTTAGCAGTTAATTTGAAGGTGAAATTAGAGTCAGGAGTTTTCAATCAATGGGATGACAATCAGGTGTGAGTGGGCACCCTGTTTTATTTAAAGAACAGGGATCTATCAAAGTCTGATCTTCACAACACATGTTTGTGGAAGTGTATCATGGCACGAACAAAAGAGATTTCTGAGGACCTCAGAAAAAGCGTTGTTGATGCCCATCAGGCTGGAAAAGGTTACAAAACCATCTCTAAAGAGTTTGGACTCCACCAACCCACAGTCAGACAGATTGTGTACAAATGGAGGAAATTCAAGACCATTGTTACCCTCCCCAGGAGTGGTCGACCAACAAAGATCACTCCAAGAGCAAGGCGTGTAATAGTCAGCGAGGTCACAAAGGACCCCAGGGTAACTTCTAAGCAACTGAAGGCCTCTCTCACATTGGCTAATGTTCATGTTCATGAGTCCATCATCAGGAGAACACTGAACAACAATGGTGTGCATGGCAGGGTTGCAAGGAGAAAGCCACTGCTCGCCAAAAAGAACATTGCTGCTCATCTGCAGTTTGCTAAAGATCACGTGGACAAGCCAGAAGGCTATTGGAAAAATGTTCTGTGGATGGATGAGACCAAAATAGAACTTTTTGGTTTAAATGAGAAGCGTTATGTTTGGGGAAAGGAAAACACTGCATTCCAGCATAAGAACCTTATCCCATCTGTGAAACATGGTGGTGGTAGTATCATGGTTTGGGCCTGTTTTGCTGCATCTGGGCCAGGATGGCTTGCCATCATTGATGGAACAATGAATTCTGAATTATACCAGCGAATTCTAAAGGAAAATGTCAGGACATCTGCACATGAACTGAATCTCAAGAGAAGGTGGGTCATGCAGCAAGACAACGACCCTAAGCACACAAGTCGTTCTACCAAAGAATGGTTAAAGAAGAATAAAGTTAATGTTTTGGAATGGCCAAGTCAAAGTCCTGACCTTAATCCAGTCAAAATGTTGTGAAAGGACCTGAAGCGAGCAGTTCATGTGAGGAAACCCACCAACATCCCAGAGTTGAAGCTGTTCTGTATGGAGGAATGGGCTAAAATTCCTCCAAGCCGGTGTGCAGGACTGATCAACAGTTACCGCAAACGCTTAGTTGCAGTTATTGCTGCACAAGGGGGTCACACCAGATACTGAAAGCAAAGGTTCACATACTTTTACCCCTCAGATATATAATATTGGATCATTTTCCTCAATAAATAAATGACCAAGTATAATATTTTTGTCTCATTTGTTTAACTGGGTTCTCTCTATCTACTTTTAGGACTTGTGTGAAAATCTGATGATGTTTTAGGTCATATTTATGCAGAAATATAGAAAATTCTAAAGGGTTCACAAACTTCCAAGCACCATATATAAAACCCATTCTGACACACACACACAGCTTGTACCAGAGGTGTGTGGTTCACTGGATGTGCTCTGGGACATCCGAAAAATTCCACATTCATCCAAGTGACTAGCTTCCCTCCCTCAGGGCCGACCTGTCCACACACCTAATCATCTCTTTCTCACAAGCGCCAAAAGTTCCTTCCTTGCAGACACCTAGAGTAATTACTAACAGTACAGTGCAGTGAGAAGCCCTCAAGCTGCTGAAGCCAGAACAGCACAAGACCGTTTAAAGAACATGACCGCGTACAGTATATACGTCAATCCAAGGTGCTTCCCGAACCCTCGAGTCTTCCAGGGTCCTGGAAAAGGCTCTGAATCCACTACAATCATCTCATCTCATTATCTCTAGCCGCTTTATCCTGTTCTACAGGGTCGCAGGCAAGCTGAAGCCTATCCCAGCTGACTACGGGTGAAAGGCGGGGTACACCCTGGACAAGTCGCCAGGTCATCACAGGGCTGACACATAGACACAGACAACCATTCACACTCACATTCACACCTACGCTCAATTTAGAGTCACCAGTTAACCTAACCTGCATGTCTTTGGACTGTGGGGGAAACCGGAGCACCCGGAGGAAACCCACGCGGACACGGTGAGAACATGCAAACTCCGCACAGAAAGGCCCTCGCCGGCCACGGGGCTCGAACCCAGGACCTTCTTGCTGTGAGGCGACAGCGCTAACCACTACACCACCGTGCTGCCCCACTACAATCATGACCAGGATAAAGCCTGGCTGTGTATGAAATCGCTCACTCGTTCACTACTCCCTACTCACTATCTAGGGAAATTCTATATAGAGGACTATATAGTGAGCTCATTGGTAAAATAAACAAAAAAAGTTTTCAGACACTACTCCACCACGCCGTTTTTTACATCATTACTGTCGCACAATAAAACCGTGCCAGATCAGTCGGCTGGTAGTTCTCAAAATAATAAATACATGCATGTATTTTTATGATAAATACATATTATAACTACTGAGCGTATTTCCGACATTAATAAATACAAAGTACTTTGTGTCAGCTGCGTCTTTCAGTTCTTTTAAATCAAAGCTGAATCCTTTCTTCCTTGCCTCTGCCTTTTATTTCATCAAATTCAAAGATTTTGATTAATTCCTCGCTCTGCACCGTAACTTTTATTCTGGTATTTTATCTGTCTTATTCTCTTTTAGCTTTTTTCTTTTCTATTCTCTTACTATTTTTAATTGTACTTGAATGTCTGTTTATAATGTGTTTCTTCCTCCGTCCGTTCGCCCCAACACACTTTTTTTTTTTCTTCTGGCATGACCGCAAGGCATATTGCTTGGTTAGTGACCATCGGTTGTACACTACTTTTCACGGTGCATTGTGGGATACTATGAGTCCATTATATAGGATGCAATAATTCTCACTATACATTCAGACAGCACTACTGTACAAAATGGTGAACTCACTATATAGTCCACTGTATAGTGAGTAGTGAGTGATTCTGGACACAGGGCCTGTTACTGAGGATTAATGGATGATGACCACACCATCTACTTGAACAATTAACAGTTATTCCACAAAATCGAGTCGTACATGAGCTGATAGCTGACGAGGCATGGAGTGCCGAGTCGGCTATAAGCCATGTACGATGAGATTGAGTGGAATAACTGTTTTATTCTATCCACGTTCACTAGATTTTGAGAAACGGAGTATTTTTATTTTAAATTTTTTAGCAAATTCGATCAATAAAAACTTCATACAAAACGTCGGACAAAATTATTTCTGCTTAGAATTTAAACAAACCGGCGAAATGACGGGAGCAATTTGTGAAAAATGCTATAATAATAATAATAATTCTTGAACAGGGATGGCACGGTGGCGTAGTGGTTAGCGCTGTCGCCTCACAGCAAGAAGGTCCGGGTTCGAGCCCCGTGGCCGGCGAGGGCCTTTCTGTGCGGGGTTCGCATGTTCTCCCCGTGTCCGCGTGGGTTTCCTCCGGGTGCTCCGGTTTCCCCCACAGTCCAAAGACATGCAGGTTAGGTTAACTGGTGACTCTAAATTGACCGTAGGTGTGAATGTGAGTGTGAATGGTTGTCTGTGTCTATGTGTCAGCCCTGTGATGACCTGGCGACTTGTCCAGGGTGTACCCCGCCTTTCGCCCGTAGTCAGCTGGGATAGGCTCCAGCTTGCCTGCGACCCTGTAGAAGGATAAAGCGGCTAGAGATAATGAGATGAGATATACTGTACGTTCTTAGCATCAAATACTTTTATTCCATATTTTGCTGCTTTTTTTTTATTTTTTGAGGTTTTGTTTTCGAGTCGAGTTTTTATTTTGTCCTCGGTTGGTTCACCAACACGCGCCGCCATTTTGTTTTTCTCTACTCACGGTATATGAGCTGACATCCTAGTAGTAGAGTAGCCAATCAATTAGAGCGCGCGATTGCTCATATCCAGTGAATGTGGATAGAATAATATATGATAGAGTGAGTTTTTCATTATTCTGGGAGTAAAAGCACGACGTAGATGAGTGATCAAGAAAACGAGTCATGTCGATGTGGTTCAGTGCAGAAAGCTTTCTGGCGTTGTAGTTTTGGAAACACACGTCTGTGCGCTTCAGGGTTTGGTTTTGGAGAGACTGCTGAAAGGAGTGGTTGTATTTGTTTGGGGTTTAAGTTACAAAACCTGCAGCTTCGCCTTACCTCCAGCAAAAGCGCTGAGTGTACATTTAAGTCATGATGCTTGTTGCCTAAAACCACAATCAAAACCATGTTTCACTCTTCTCAGGAAGTACAAACAAGAGTAAAGAAAGCTACGTACTTCATATAGACAGCACACAGAAAATGTCTTTCCCAGCAAAAAGAGCCTGCGGTCCTTCTGCAAACCTGATCAATGGAGACTCGTACATCGCCGTCGTCGAGCCTGAGCCACAATTAGAGGATTATTCATTCATGAAATGAATCATATGATTACTGAGATTCAGGAAAGCAGCCTGACTAATAATGTGAGTCGCAATCAGCTGTTTGACGTCCTGAAAATCATATTCTATCGCTCCTGTAGGTGAGGAGCTGTGGGACACAAAACACACATTCGGAAGTGTTCGAGTCTCTACTGCACATATGTGAGCGGGAGGGAGACTATCACCTCTGAAGTATGAGCTGAGTGATAACCATTTAATCAATAAAGCCCTGTTTCCACGACAACCCTGATCTCCTGTGCCATGTCCTAGGCACAATGACTGCTTCAGTGTGTGTGTGTGTGTGTGTGAATTGTCTGTAGGTGAATGAAATAAGGATGATATAAAATAATCGTGATACATATATATTATTTACCAGCTTAAGGTCGGTCCGTATCGTGAAATACCGTGACCGAGGTCTTGAAAATACTGACCGAGGCCCTCTGGGCCGAAGAAAACATTTCAGGAGAAAGCTAAAAACCTGTAACTGTTGCTAATGCCGAGCAAAAACATGGCTGAATCCTGAATGACTCAATTTTGTATAAATAGGGGACTACATAGGTGGCAAAATGTAGTTTTTTTCCTGCCATGGAAGTGCACTTGTATACCGAGGAGGAAGCAATTTGCATTACAGCCGTGAATGAAGATTCAAAATGGCGGCTCGGCTCGGTTTTCCCTTTCGGGCGCTCTCGTTTTCTGTTAGAATTTGGTAAAGAAAAAATAAATATATTATTTACCAGCTTAAGGTCGGTCCGTATGGTGAAATACCGTGACCTCGGCCTTGAATACTGACCTCGGCCCAGAGGGCCTCGCTCAGTACTTTCAAGACCTCGGTCATGGTATTTCACGATACGGACCAACCTTAACCTGGTAAATAATATATAAATTTTTTTCTTTACCAAATTCTTACAGAAAATGAGAGCACCCGAAAGGGAAACCATATTTCAGATAGCGCTGGATACTTCTCTGGAAAGACGTGAGCGAGGACGGCTCGTACGCTTCGCCAGTTTTCTTTGTTGCGAAAATGAAAAAGTTCCACAGCAACATGTTTAGTTCTTCGCCAGGTATGTCTTCTACCTTTCGACTTTCATTTAGGTTTTGACAGAACTTCCCAAAGGCATTGAGGTCGTAGGTCATCTTTTTTGCTGTATTTTCTGCCCTTTGCTCCTCAATAAACTGCTGGATTTGCTCGGCGTTAGGGGCAGTTACAGGTTTTCGGCTTTCTCCTGAAATGTTTTCTTTTATTTCGTCTTCATCAGGGTAGTAAAACTTGCTTTCGCTGTGAACACTGTCGTTATAGCTATCCATGCTGTAAAATTAACGCTATTATACGGAGAAATGCAAAAATAAATGTTGACAAAAAATTGCTACTATGTTTGTTGTTGTTGTGAACGAGCGAGTCGGCAAAGGTCCGTAACCGGGGTCTGGATCGTAGGATTCCGGACAGCTCGTGAGCCAGTCAGAGCGCACGATTTGATGGAAACCGGACCGCGAAAAAAACAATTTATTTTATTTTTTCCGCGGTCTGGTTTCCATCAAATCCTGCGCTCTGATTGGCTGGCGAGCGGGTTCGTATACTACGATACGGACCCCGGTTACGGACCTCTGGCGACTTGCTCGTTCACAACAACAACAAACATAGTAGCAATTTTTGTCAACATTTATCTTTTTTATAAGATTTATTTATAAGATTATCAAAAATCTTATAAATTTTTGCCAGCATTTCTCAGGAGAATAGCATTAATTTTACAGCATGGATAGCGATAACGACAGTGTTCACAGCGAAAGCGAGTTTTACTACCCTGAGGAAGAAGAAATAAAAGAAAACATTTCAGGAGAAAGCTAAAAACCTGTAACTGTTGCTAACGCCGAGCAAAAACATGGCTGAATCCTGAATGACTCAATTTTGTATAAATAGGGGACTACATAGGCAGCAAAATGTAGTTTTTTTCCTGCCATGGAAGTGCACTTGTATACCGAGGAGGAAGCCATTTGCATTACAGCCGTGAATGAAGATTCAAAATGGCGGCTCGGCTCGGTTTTCCCTTTCGGGCGCTCTTGTTTTCTGTTAGAATTTGGTAAAGAAAAAAATAAATATATTATTTACCAGCTTAAGGTCGGTCCGTATGGTGAAATACCCTGACCTCGGCCTTGAATACTGACCTCGGCCCAGAGGGCCTTCCTCAGTACTTTCAAGACCTCGGTCATGGTATTTCACGATACGGACCTCCCAACTGGTAAATTATATATATATATATATATATATATATATATATATTTTTATAACACTAAGATATTTATCATGATATTCAGGTTTGCTCACAATGTGCTACAACTGGAACACTGTCCCTGCAGGATTGAGCCAACATCTACCAAAAAAAAGGAATATTAAACATTTTAACATCAGCTACATGTATCTGTGTCTTAAATTACATGTAGATTTGATGTTTATCACAATATTTAAATGACACTGGCATCATCAGATCATGTAGGCCAAAGCAAAACCACCACAACACAATGCTCTGCGCCTGAGGGGAAAAAAAAAAAAATCTATCACATATCTATACACACAAACGCAATGGTTACGCTGCTCAACTACCTCTTAGCTCTTTTTTGGGTCAGTCTGTTGTGCTATTTTCGTTTTGAAGAAACGCACAATCGTGCTAATCACGCTGCTGCTCCGTGCTGGGTCAGGCCGATCACAGCTCTGCACCTCTGTTTCAGCAGTAGTTTTCCCTTCTCACACACGAGCTCGGCTTTAAGTGCTCGCCGCGTATGAATTCTGCGAATGTGTTTGGTAAGTCAGAAGAGGTAATTGTCACGCTGGTGTTAAAGTGTGCTCGATTTCCATTTGGGCCAAACGAGCTTGGCTAATCCATCCAAAGCAAGGTGATGGCTTTATACATTTCCATTAGCGTAAACAGATGCGCTCACTGAGGAAGGTTTCAGAGAAGCGAGACCAGCTCTGATTGAGTCAGCATGATCACAGCCATTATTATGCTTCCTGATCAAACCATGTGACAGAAGAGCTGTGGTTTGAAGGTGAGCTAGTTCTGAAGTGCACGTGTTAAACCTGAGCAAACGTGCGCACTTGACACTTGTGTGTTGGGGGAAGTTTGAGTTTCTGTATGCATAGATGCTAGCTCTGACCTGCATACTCAGAAAGACAGACAGAGATAAACCTCAGTCGAGGTGATTAACTATGTATGCTTCAGGTATGAGTACTACAGCATGCGATAAAACCCGTCACACTCTACTAATCCCTGGGTCTAAGACTGAGCCTGCTAGCAGGCTTTAATCCTGTGTGTTTATGAACTAATGACCGGCCAGATGGATCACAAGATCAACGTGATACTCTGAGCTGATGCCTATATGGAACCCTACAACGTTCCCTGCTGACATGGTCAAGTCTGTGGTGATGCTCAATGCAATGCCAGTAAGCAGACCTGGAGTGTTTAATACCCACCTTGGAACAAATCCAATGTTTTTGACCAAAATATACTGCAGCATATGAGTGGATTTCATAGCCCTCGCTCCAAACCCAGGCCTGTAATATCAGAGCTGCTAATGACTCGCATAAGGGTCCGTCTCAGAAACTGGTCTCTCATTTGGGACATTATGGTCAAAAAATACATTTTCTAATTTTATTTTATTTTTTTTGCATTTACCTAACACTCAATGTTTCTTTTGTCATGTTTAATAAGAATAAAGATAGTATCTTGCTTTATCCGGCCTCCACTGTGGAAAATATTTTTGATTACAATTCAAATGCTTTTGTAAAATTGATTTCCATATAAAATAACTCCATCATGAAGAATTAAAGCCCCTCCTTCACAGATGAGTGAAAATATTGAATAAATTTCCTCTTTTTGATTGCTTGGGTTAAAAATGCCAAGTTATGATGACTGAATTGATTATTCACTTAAATATGAAGAATATGATACATTTTGGGGATTTGATTTGGCGAAATAGGACACAGTGGAAAACTCAAGAACACACCGGAAAGATGAGAATAACGGCGGTGGTAAAAGAACAGCAACTGTACCGGCTGAAGGTCGCGCGGGTCTCTGCTGCGGCGTGCGAGCAACGGGACATCACTACCGCACCGGACGCCACGTGAGGCGGGGCCGGGGCAAAATGACTGGCCGTAGATTCTATCAAAAGTTCGATCTAAATTGACCATGGTTGCAAAATATCGGCCAAAAATATGCAAACACTACGAAATATGAAAGTGAAATATGAAAAAGAAACATTCTGTTGCCTTATACTGCAAGACTAAAACAAAATTGTCAAAACTCACCTTTTCAGCGATAACATCCGAACAGATCACTCGCGTAACAGAAAGACCGCAAATGGAAGCACGATCAACTTCTAACTGCTGGAGTGGAAAATTCCATTCGACACATGCAAATTGTTAATGTGTGTCCTTCCCCGCACACAAATAACACGCTACGGTAAAAAATAGACCACAACGCATTTTATAGCTCAGAAATTCATACAAGACCAGCTACCATCGTAACATATTCTGTAAGAAACATATTCTATACCTAACTTTCAGCTTTCATTTTAAAAAACAAAATCGCAGATTTATAACTAAATGTTTATACGGCGTAGTGATTTTAAGTTCCTACTTTTGGTGAGGTCGTGACCTTGACCCTGAGGCTTAACGTTTGGATCAAAACACACGATCGTATTGGTTTTGGGTCTGCGGAAAACGGAGTTACAACGGTGATCAAATATTTTGCCTGATGTTTCATTGCGGTTATGATTATTCTGTGAGCGCGCCAATCCTTAGGTGGATAAAGTTACAACTTAAAATACAATTAGTGATAACTGTAGACTTGTCAGTGGACTGCGACCTTTTTAAGCGAATGCGATGTAGTCAACCATTTATCATGTCCCAGATCAAGCCGCCATTTTTCCACAAATTTGCAGAATTTTTGCCAAATTCTGAATAAAGTATTCACATCAAAGATTTAGTTTTATCTGTATTATTTCTTTCATCATTTTATTTCAAATTAAAACCAACATCACCATTCAAAACCGTATAGTTTATTGAGTGTGAGTATATTTAGTGGGGTTCCCCCACAGTACCCAGTTTCTGAGACAGACCCATAACTGTTACAAATCTGATCTGTTTACTCTTTGCTCATCATTCCAGTGTAAAATTACCTACTATCAACTAAGCCGTGCGTTCAAAAGCTCATGAGGAAATGGCATGAACGTATTTTTATTCCATAACATAGGATAAAGCGGCTAGAGATAATGAGATGAGATGAGAACATGCCGTGTCCGAAATCGCTCCCTACTCACTATATAGTGAGGACGCTATTTTGTTGTGCTGTCCGAAACCTAAGTGAGGATTATTTACACCCTATATAACACACTCAAAGTATCCCACAATGCATCACGAAAAGTAGTGTACAACCGATGGTCACTAACCAAAGCAATATATCCCATCATGCATTGTGGTCACACTGAAAGAAATCAAAGTCTCAAATTTGATTTAATAAAAGGCAGCGGCAAGGAAGAAAGTATTCAGCCTTGATTTAAAAGAACTGAAAGCTGCAGGTACTTTGTATTGAATAATGTAGGAAATACACTCAGTATAATATGTATTTATCACAAAAATACATGCATGTATTTATTATTTTGAAAACCCACCAGCCGACTGATCTGGCACGTTTTAATTATGCGACAGTAATGACGTAAATACCAGCACGATGGACTAGTGTCCGAAAGCGTTTTTTCATTTTACCAATGAGCTCACTATATAGTCCTCATCTCATCTCATTATCTCGAGCCGCTTTATCCTGTTCTACAGGGTCACAGGCAAGCTGGAGCCTATCCCAGCTGACTATGGGCGAAAGGCGGGGTACACCCTGGACAAGTCGCCAGGTCATCACAGGGCTGACACATAGACACAGACAACCATTCACACTCACATTCACACCTACGGTCAATTTAGAGTCACCAGTTAACCTAACCTGCATGTCTTTGGACTGTGGGGGAAACCGGAGCACCTGGAGGAAACCCACACGGACACGGGGAGAACATGCAAACTCTGCACAGAAAGGCCCTCGCCGGCCACGGGGCTCAAACCCGGACCTTCTTGCTGTGAGGCGACAGTGCTAACCACTACACCACCGTGCCGGCACTATATAGTCCTCTATATAGTAATTCCCTATATAGGGAGTAGGGAGTAATGAACGTGTAAGCGATTTCGGACACAGGGATGATGTATTTTAAGTAAAACGGGATATTCATTGAGAAACAATGCATGACTCACTCCCAGAAAATAAAGTATATTATTGTACCTTTAGGGCTACAATGGTTGTCACTGGGGTGGTGCCTTCTAAGGTATTTATTTGTACCCTTTATATACTGCTTGGGAACATTCATGTACCTTTTTGGCCCTAAAAAGGTACACATAGTTACCCTGAGGTCCAGCAATAAGCCCAAAGGGATACAGTACTGTAGATTGGACCATAAGGTAAAGAAATGGACTCCTACTGTACCCCTACTTCTATCAGTGCTTTAGTTCTATTATTTGATTCAATTACAGAAAAGTGGGCACTGATTCAAACACAGATCTTGGTCTACATTGAATCTTTGATGAGGTGATATTATTGGCTATTACAGCAAGAAGGTCCGGGTTCGAGCCCCGTGGCCGGCGAGGGCCTTTCTGTGCGGAGTTTGCATGTTCTCCCCGTGTCCGCGTGGGTTTCCTCCGGGTGCTCCGGTTTCCCCCACAGTCCAAAGACATGCAGGTTAGGTTAACTGGTGACTCTAAATTGAGCGTAGGTGTGAATGTGAGTGTGAATGGTTGTCTGTGTCTATGTGTCAGCCCTGTGATGACCTGGCGACTTGTCCAGGGTGTACCCCGCCTTTCGCCCGTAGTCAGCTGGGATAGGCTCCAGCTTGCCTGCGACCCTGTAGAACAGGATAAAGCGGCTAGAGATGATGAGATGAGATGAGAATAAGGGTGGCTAGATGTTTTGACTTGAAAATAGACAAATAAACTTCCTAAGATTTTTATTTTTTGCAGTGTATACATGGTATCCCATACAGTGTGTATCCCCACTTCATGCCCAGTGTTCCCACTGATCAGGATAAAGCGGGTAGTGAAAGTGAGTGAGTGAGTGAGTGAGTGAGTGTGAAGAACTGCCTTTTTAATCAGTGATACTGATGAACTGTGAAAAAAAAAGTCACCATAAACTAACACATTACATTAATTTAGCAGACGCTCTTTTCCAGAGTGATTTACAACATACCCAGAGCAGCCTGGGGAGCTGTTAGCTGCCTTGCTCATGGGCACTTCAACCATTCCTGTTGGCACAGGGAATCAAACCGACAACCTATTCATCCCAAAGCTGCTTCTCTAACCATTAAGCTACGGTTTCCCTGATAAGCAAGTCAGTTTTGGTTTTCACCGTTACAACATCATCCAGAAAAGTCTAGACACGGTCAGCATCTCCGCGACCAAAGACATTCTCCTTGATTTAATAGATTTATTAGGCAGTGATCTGATTACGAGAGCAAGGCAGCTCGGCTCGAAATGATAACTCAAGCGCAGGACACACAGGCTGCACTGCAGGCTAAATGAACAGCGGCCTGCCCTCTGGCCCTGTTGCTTTGCTCAGCCCGAGACCCTTCTTTCTCTGCAGAGACTTCAATTTGGCTAACGGCATCTCTAATCAGTCTCATTATTCTGGGAAGATCGGGTTTTGAGGCCGGTGAAATCTAATTGTCGGCTGTTCAATTTTCTGTCCGTGAGATGGGCGAGTAGGCTTTCCACTGGGATTTTTGGGTTTTTTTTTTTTTAAGGTGTGTCGAATAGGGCAGAAATTTGGTTCTATGTTTGGGGAAAAAAACATGATTTTTAGTGTAACACCACAGAAATACAGCAATGAGTAAATGGGTAAATCACAGACTGAAGGGAAAAGCCTTCTGAAGTTAAAAGCCTTCCCACATCCTCCTGAGCCAGAGCTGTCCTACTTCATCCCCCTTTCTTCCTGTTGTTCCAATTCCCCTCTGTTCTTCATCATGTAGCTTTGTTAGCTCTCTGCCTGGGGCTTTATAACCTCTGAACGCTGATGTGGTATACCTAAAAGATGTGATTTCTTTGCTACAAAACATTATTTAATAAGATTCTGTCGCCTAGACACGGACAGCTACAAGTCCAGCTCATATTCAGGTCAGAATCCAGAAATGCATGCATAGATCAATTCCAACACACACACACACACAGAGCCATGTGAGTCTCACACGGTTATCTCATGGGACCATTTACCCTGTATGGTTTCATTCCACTTCTCTGGTTCTTCTTTGCTCTTGGCTCTTCCCTCCCCCTCCATCTATTTATCTAGTTTTCATCTCTGCTGTTCCTTTCAGCCACTCCCTCTCCTTCTCCGTCCCTCCCTTATGAACAGAGCAGGCACATTAACTACAGGAAGTCTGTAAGCTTGCCTATCAAGATGTACTGAAAGAAGACGATTCCTGAATCAGAGTCCCAGCAATCAGAGTCGCTGCTTTTTTTTGTTGTTTTTTTTGGCAGAGCCTCATTAATTATGTACACTGTATGCCGCTGTATGATTCAACCCTCGGATAAACAGTATCGCAAAGATTGATATGGAAAGTCAAGGTTTTGTTGTTTTTTTTCCTGAAATACATATGTTATTTACCAGCTGGGAGGCCCATATCAGGGATGGCATGGTGGTGTAGTGGTTAGCGTTGTCGTCTCACAACAAGAAGGTCCGGGTTCGAGCCCCGTGGCCGGCGAGGGCCTTTCTGTGCAGAGTTTGCATGTTCTCCCCGTGTCCGCGTGGGTTTCCTCCGGGTGCTCCGGTTTCCCCCACAGTCCAAAGACATGCAGGTTAGGTTAACTGGTGACTCTAAATTGACCGTAGGTGTGAATGTGAGTGTGAATGGTTGTCTGTGTCTATGTGTTAGCCCTGTGATGACCTGGCGACTTGTCCAGGGTGTACCCCGCCTTTCGCCCGTAGTCAGCTGGGATAGGCTCCAGCTTGCCTGCGACCCTGTAGAACAGGATAAAGCGGCTATAGATAATGAGATGAGGTCCGTATCGTGAAATACCGTGACCAAGGTTTTGAAAGTACTGAGCGAGGCCCTCTGGGCCGAGGTCAGTATTCAAGGCCGAGGTCACGGTATTTCCACCATACGGACCGACCTTAAGCTGGTAAATAATATATTTATTTTTTTCTTTACCAAATTCTAACAGAAAACGAGAGCGCCCGAAAGGGAAAACCGAGCCGAGTCGCCATTTTGAATCCTCATTCACGGCTGTAATGCAAATGGCTTCCTCCTCGGTATACAAGTGCACTTCCATGGCAGGAAACAAACTACATTTTGCCACCTATGTAGTCCCCTATTTATACAAATAGGAGTCATTCAGGATTCAGTCATGTTTTTGCTCGGCGTTAGCAAGTTACACGTTTTTAGCTTTCTCCTGAAATGTTTTCTTTTATTTCTTCTTCCTCAGGGTAGTAAAACTCGCTTTCGCTGTGAACACTGTCGTTATCGCTATCCATGCTGTAAAATTAATGCTATTCTCCTGAGAAATGCGAAAATAAATGTTGACAAAAAATTGCTACTATGTTTATTGTTGTTGTGAACGAGCGAGTCGCCAGAGGTCCCTAACTGGGGTCCGTACCGTAGGATATGGACCCGCTCGCCAGCCAATCAGAGCGCAGGATTTGATGGAAACCGGACCGCGAAAAAAAATTTAAAGTACTGCATCTTAAAGCGAGACAGCCTTTCAATTTCATAAAATCGGTGAAATTTAGTTCCATCTGACATTTGGTTATTGTGATACAGGTTTATCTCTGTAATATCTCACAAAACACCAGGCCATTCTGTTTCTGGGAGGTTGTTTAATTTGAAGGGATTCCTGAGCAAATAATGTGCATGAAATCGCTCGTTTTGCGCAGTCAAGCAGACAGAGGAAGTCTGTGTGTGTGTGTGTGTGTGTGTGTGTGTGTGTGTGTGTGTGTGCGCGCAGGTTTACTTTTGACCATGCACTGACAGTTACATAATTTTTTTTTGCTTAACGAACATCTGATCACACCGAGGTGCTCGCTGAGCGCCGGTATTTATTAGTTTGGTCCTGCGTTTCCTTTCCTTCGCAACATAACATCTTTTCTTCCCGTTTTCCGTTACTGTAATTGCTCTTTCATGTTTCATTCGCACGCTCAAGTCCTCCTTTTTGATCTCCTGTTTCAAATTTGTATCCCACAATGCCTTGCGTGAATGGGGAAAGCCCACCATGTGATGCATGACGTAGTATCTTGAATTGGGTCATGGTGAAGCAGGAAAAAAATAGCAGAGAATTTAGGGCCATGTGGCCCTAAATTCATTAATTGTTCTATTTTAAAAAACGAATAAAATTGGAAGTCTGCGATTCAAATTCAGTGGCTTTCACTCCACTAAACAAAAGTAACTGGGCATTGGGAAAATTCTTTTTATGGCCTACACTTGAAAAATCTGAAAGGCAGTCTAGCTTTAAACTTGGCTTTGCTCTCAGATATCTGTATGAATGCTTGTCACTGGGGTGATCTTTTGTGTCTTTGGCTTTAATCTTTTACTCTACACAGCGATGGCAAGGTACTGTTTAACCTCAAGTAATGGTCACTAGTAGTCATTAAAGTCTATTAATGTTTATTAAATTAATATTGAATATGCAGTGCAGTCTGTTTCCCTGGTAAATGATTATAAATAATATTCCAGATCAGAAATATGCACTCTTCAGTGGACCACTCCACAGACAACTCATGGTATAGTTTAGCCATTGCTAATCATGTGTTCTTCCTCACCCACCCTTGTAAATGTTAAATGTTCTCATAACGTCACATACTGATAACCGATAAACTCGCCCCTGCTAACTTTCATTCTTTCTCAGCAACACTACCATTCTGGGTAAAGCGTTCCTTTAATGGAATCAAAATTCAGCGTGTGAGTCAGTAATCCCGTGCGACCTGTACTGGCATTGCCAACCTGAGCTAGCGGATGCCAGGCAGGAGCACGGCGACGGCCTGGCACATGCCCACTGAGCAGTAGAAAGGCCAGGGCCAGGCTTTCAGTGGTCATGAACGGGGCTTATTTAAGTCCTAGGATGAATGAGGCCAGTCACTGAATGCAGCACAAAGGGGACGGAGGCTGCTTGGCATGCAGGTGGTGTCGATACAAGAGCAAGAGCTGCAACACTTTTTTGTGAGTGGAACGTGATGAAACGGAAACGCATAATGATTCAACCCGAGACGCACCAGAGCCGTGTTTCTGTGTGTGTGTAGCTGAGAAAGACAGAAAGAGGTCATCTTAGCAAAAGTGTGAGTGTTTTGTGTTTTGATTTTTGCAATCTGTATCCTTTTTAAGCCAAAAAAAAAAAAATCACAAATGAAGCTAAGAATCGTCCCGGGTGAACGCTTCCCTAGACTGCACCCACACTGGTCAGGATACACACTTCTTTGTTTTTTTAGGGGCAGAGTCTTGAGGCTATGCATCCTGGGTAGGTAATCTCTCCTGACCACTTCCTGGTTTTGTCTGTATGACATGAAGGACACGTTTCGAAAACAAAACTACCGTATATACTATTCCAGAACGGGCCCAGATTTCCTTTTGGGTCAGGATTGAGATAAATGACATGTTTATTGTTGGCATGCTGAACAGTTTGAACTGAATATAGATTACATTCCTAATGCCAGAGGTGATATACAGGATGGATAATGAAGGGCTGATGGGACATTAATGGTTTGCTTTCCTTTA
The DNA here is from genome assembly GCF_027579695.1 of Neoarius graeffei. Classification (NCBI taxonomy): domain Eukaryota; kingdom Metazoa; phylum Chordata; class Actinopteri; order Siluriformes; family Ariidae; genus Neoarius; species Neoarius graeffei. The sequence continues at coordinate 57,303,621 of NC_083582.1, read as the reverse complement.
GTCTCACAGCTGATGAGGTTAACATCACAGTGAACACACTCATCCCATTATCTTTGGTGTAATTACAAAACAGGAGAGAGAGAGAGAGAGAGAGAGAGAGGGTGGAATAAAGATTTTCATTTCTTTTTTCGTAATTCGCCATTTTAAGCGCATTTTCAGTGAGCCGCTTCTCTCTTATCCAGTGGTCAGATGTGTTCACTGGGCTTTTAAAGTCTCTTTTCACGACCTCTGCTGTATCACTTAATGCCGAACATAAAAGCACTGGCTGCATAAAAACATAAAAGCTAGTTTAAGAGTTTAAGCGTCTGCCACATTAAATGGCCAGAAGAAAAATCTGATCATAAATTGTTTAATCGTGTGTTGTTCTAAAACGGGCTTGCGAAGGCATCGATATTTAAAGCTAGACTGCCTTTCAGATTTTTCAAGTATAGGTCGTGAAAAGAATTTTCCCGACACCCGATTATTTTTGTTTAGTGGACTGAAAGCTCCTGAATTCGAATCACAGACTTCCAAATTTATTCGGGTTTTTTTTTTAATAGAACAATGAATGAATTTAAAGCCGCGTGGCCCTAAATTCTCCGCTATTTTTCCTGCTTCACCATGACCCAATTCATCATGCATCACGCGGTGGGCTTTCGTCGTTCACGCAAGGCATTGTGGGATACAGATTTGAAACAGGACGTGAGCGTGCGAATGAAACGTGAAAGAGCGACTGCAGTAACGGAACGCGAGAAGAAAAGACGTTACGCTACCGTTCAAAAGTTTGGGGTCACCCAGACAATTTTGTGTTTTCCATGAAAAGTCACACTTTTATTTACCACCATAAGTTGTAAAATGAATAGAAAATCTAGTCAAGACATTTTTCTGGCCATTTTGAGCATTTAATCGACCCCACAAATGTGATGCTCCAGAAACTCAATCTGCTCAAAGGAAGGTCAGTTTTATAGCTTCTCTAAAGAGCTCAACTGTTTTCAGCTGTGCTAACATGATTGTACAAGGGTTTTCTAATCATCCATTAGCCTTCTGAGGCAATGAGCAAACACATTGTACCATTAGAACACTGGAGTGAGAGTTGCTGGAAATGGGCCTCTATACACCTATGGAGATATTGCACCAAAAAGCTAGCCTGGGCCCGCCCATCCTAAGTGTGGCGCAACAAGGGGGCCTGTTGCGAACTTAGTCTGGCAAGGCAAGCTATCTCCAGCTCTTCCAAGCTCCCGAAAAATCGGGAGCCAATCAACTTTGAGCATCTCCAACGGCCCTGGGTAGAGGCGTGTTCAAGGCAGTGACGTAGTAGAACTGCGACCGGAAGCCATAGATTGTTTACAGAATCTATGCCGGAAGCGCTTCATTCACTAGAAACATTACGAACATGGAGCAGCGGCAAGCCTTTGACACAGCGGTAGATGCTGTATTGAAAGCATTCAACGGGAAGTTCTCATTGAAAACGGAGCAAAGAGCAGCCCTGGAGGTATTTATTCTCCTCCTTCTTCTTCCTGTTACTCAAGCAGTTTCCGTCGCGTCACATACGTCAGAGGAAAGAGTGATGTGATTGGTTTAAGCTTCGTCACAGCCTTTTCTGGCTTCGACCAGTAGCAAACTGAGGCATTTCAGGGAGGCGGGTCAACCACGCGCTCTGGGAAACGGTTGGGCTTAATATCTTTGCCAGACCAATGCTCGCAGAGCTTTGAAGTTGCGTTAGCCAGACTACCAAAAACCAGACATTTGCAGCTAGAATAGTCATTTACCACATTAGCAATGTATAGAGTGGATTTCTGATTAGTTTAAAGTGATCTTCATTGAAAAGAACAGTGCTTTTCTTTCAAAAATAAGGACAATTCAAAGTGACCCCAAACTTTTGAACGGTAGTGTATGTTGCGAAGGAAAGGAAACGCAGGACCAAACTAATAAATACTGGCGGTCAGCGAGCGCCTCGGTGTGATCAGCTGTTCGTTTAGCGACAGAATGATGGAACTGTCAGTGCACGGTCAAAGTAAACCTGTAGATAGCAGCTGCCGTAAAACCCAAAAGAAGAGGAAGAAGAAGAGGAAGGAAGTAAACCTGCACATGCACAAACACACGGACTTCCTGTGTCTGCTTGACTGCGCTAAGCGAACGATTTCATGCACATTATTTGCTTTAATCCCCTCAAATGAAATAACTTCCCAGCCACAGAAACAGAATGGCCTGATATTTTGTGAGAGATTACAGAGACAAACATCTCATCTCATTATCTCTAGCCGCTTTATCCTGTCCTACAGGGTCGCAGGCAAGCTGGAGCCTATCCCAGCTGACTACGGGCGAAAGGCGGGGTACACCCTGGACAAGCCGCCAGGTCATCACAGGGCTGACACATACACACAGACAACCATTCACACTCACATTCACACTTACGGTCAATTTAGAGTCACCAGTTAACCTAACCTGCATGTCTTTGGACTGTGGGGGAAACCGGAGCACCCGGAGGAAACCCACGCGGACACGGGGAGAACATGCAAACCCCGCACAGAAAGGCCTTCGCCGGCCACGGGGCTCGAACCCAGGACCTTCTTGCTGTGAGGCGACAGCGCTAACCACTACACCACCGTGCCGCCCGGAGACAAACACGCATCACAATAACCAAATTTCAGAGGGAACTAAATTTCACCGATTTTATGAAATCGAAAGGTTGTCTAGCTTTAAAAGCATTTCCTGTAAGTATTGCGAAGTGCGAGTGCTTTGAGGATACATGCCCATAGCTGTGCTGTATATTAATGGCAGGGTTGAAAATGGCTTTGTGAACGTCCAACATGCATCAGTCTCCCAGCAACTCTACAGCAGAAGAACCATCAGAAATCTGCGATCTCTACTTGATCTTGTGTTTTTCCCCCGTTTCCTATTCTCCCTCCATCTGTTTCTTTCGCTTTCCCTGTGGTTCTGTCTTGTAAAAGAAACGCAGCACGTTATGTCTGCGCACGTTTTCCAACCTCTTACAGTATCAAAAGGTACCTCAACTCTTCTCTCTCCCTCTTTTGTCAGGTGTTATTTATGAGTTGTGTAGCGGAATTCCTGCGAGCCCGCAGCACCTGCTGTAGTTGGACCGAGACCCATGAGGCAGCTGCTAGGCCTTGGTGGGAAACATCGTGAAAGCATTCTGTTAATGTTGCCTGAGCGTTCGGGGAGGACCGTGAACATTAAAGGAATATTGAGAAAGCAGAGCGGATTTGTTCAGGGAGGCTGCGAGCGGCAGGGGAGGACTGAGACGCCATTGTGAGGAGGTTGAAGGAGACTAAGAACATTAAAGCCATGTTGTGAAAGCGAGCGCTGTGAAAAGCATTGTGAAGGTGTTGGGGAAATGTTCGTGTACCCCGAGCAACGGTTACAGTACAGCTGAAAGTAGACAGCCTTGCCTATTTGCCGCACAGACGTTTCCTAACGATGACGCTAACATCAAATAAAAGATAGTCAGAGCTAGTTAATATTTTGCACAGAACCCCCTGCTATACATCTAAGCATTTGTTTTTAGCTTTAAATGCTTATGAAAGCTGCTGTATGGATCACAAGTGTAGAAAAACCCGTGCGTGACATTTACAATCGCGCTAAATTAAGGGAGAAGATCGCTCTGTTGTGGTTCCTCCAGGCCTGCCTGGTGCTCTCCTGTTTTCTTCATTAAGCTAAGTAGCATACAGGTTGAAATTGTGGCTGGAGTATGAACACACTGATCAGGAGACACACTTCCTTGTTTTTTTCAGAATCTCGAGGCTGTGCATCCTGGCTAGGTAATCTCGACTGACCACTTCCTGGTTTTGTTTCACGCTGATGAAACATAAATGGATGATTCCAAAATGCAAATAGTTTTTAATCAAGGCCAGAACTGAGCTCAAGATCAAATTACACGTTTATATACAGTAAAGTATGTCTTACAAAGTGTTTGTTGGCGTTTACTTGCAAATTGTACGTATAGTTCTGTTTCTAGTGTTTCGTGGTTGGGTTCCATTTCGTTATCCGTATTTCATCACAACAAAACTACTCTGAGTTTGCCTCTGTCCCTCTCTTACCCCTTTTCCACCAAATCAGTTCCAGGGCTGGTTCGGGGCTGGTGCTGGTTCACAACTCGTTCAACTTGTGAGCCAGCTGAGAACCAGTTTGCTTTTCCATAGCTCACGGTGCTAAGGGAAGCCACGTCATTACGTCGCTGTATACGTCAGTTACGTCGCTACGTTTGCATAAACCTTGGTGCGAATATCGAAGCAAAAACAACACGGAAGAAGCAGCAGCGGCAACAACAACAATAATAATAATGGATGACTTCGCGTCTGTACAGCTGCTGCTTCTCGTCGCTTAAAAATGGCGATCTTTCGCGGTCTTGTTATTGTTGTTGGTCTTAACAACTCCGCCCCCCATACATGTCAACCTTTGGTCAATCAAACCTGTATAACCAACCTCCAAAATCCGTATTTCCCTTATAAAATCCGTATAAGATGCAAATTAAAATAATTTACCTAAAATTTGAATGATAATTAACAATGATATATCCCAGTTACTTTTTATTCAATATTAATAACAATAAACCTTCAGAATGAATACAAAGTATTTTTCCAGTCTCACCTGTGAAAGGTAATCCCATGTGATCTCGTTTGGATGGTAAACCTGTTGGTACAGTTAAACGCAGCACATGAATGAGGCATCTTTATTCTCGGCTACTGTCTAGACGCTATACCAGAGACGGCTGAAGAATCTCCACTTTGCCCCATCCAATATGGCGGCGAGGATGACGTATGATTCTACGCAGAAGGCGGCGTCTATGTTTATATGTCTATGACTTCACGGATGGCGGAATTCTCGCAATGCGGTGTGCGCATGATCAAAAGTGGAACGAAGTCTCGCTACCACAAGACAACGCGCGATTTCATAAGACTCTTTACTGGCTGTCTGTGGTGTACAGTACGTTCATCATCGTGGGAATTGATTATAGCTCTAAATAAATATTGAAGTTTTTTTAAAGAATCCGTATAACTTTATTTATACGCCCGTATACTACGTTTATTGAATCAAATCCGTATAAAATACGGACATTCCGTATAGGTTGACATGTATGGCCCCCCCGCTGACGTAAGCGGTTCTTTCCTCTGGCCCAGCAGAGAGTTGGTGCTAGCCTGGAACCGGTTTTTCTGGGCCCAGAGCCAGTTCTTTGTCAGTGGAAACAGAAAACCCGGTTCCAAACTAAGCACTGACCCCGAACCAGCCCTGGAACTGCTTTGGTGGAAAAGGGGCATCTGTAATCCTACAGGTGACTTTTTGAGTGCCTTTAACCCTTAACGTACCAATTTTCTGTCTATGAGTTTTCAGTATGTACTAACGATCTTCAGTAGTTACAGTGAAACTAAAACACGAGTGAGGAATGCAACTTTGGAAACACAAGGCATTTAAGTATTAGATTTTCGAGATGTGTAAATGTGTAAAAAAAAATAAAATAAAAATTGACCAGCATTAGAATATTGCTTGCCTTTGGGTATTGGTGTTGAACCTGAATAAAAAGAATTATTCTATCCACATTCACTGGATATGAGCAATCGTGCGCTCTGATTGGCTACTCTATGACTAGGATATCAGCTCATATACCATGAGTCGAGAAAAACAAAATCGTGGAGTGTGTTGCTGAACCAACCGAGGATGAAATAAAAACTCTACTCGAACACAAAACCCCCCCAAAATTATCAAATATTTAAAAGAAACAGAAATTGCTAAAAGAATATAGTTTTTTGCTTTTTGTTTCCCCCCAATATCTCCGGTTCCACACTCCAGCCCAGTCGGTGGCGGTAACGCACCTTTAAGTTGGTTTGCCAACCGCCAAAAAACCGTGAAGAAGAAGAAAAAGAAGAAGAAGAAGCTCCCCAAATTACACACACAAAAAAAGCATCAAAATATGGAATAAAAGTATGGTGGTAAGAACGTTTTTTTTTCCAAGAATTATTATTATTATATTATCATCGCATTTTTCACAAATTGCTCCTGTCATTTCGCCGGTTTGTTTACAGTCTAAGCAGAAATGACTTAGTTGGACATTTTGTATAAAGTTTTTATTTATTGAATTTGAAAAAAAATTAAAATAAAAATGCTCTGTTTCTCAAAATCCAATGAATGTAGATAGAATAACACATTTATTCCACTCAATCTCATCGTACATGGCTTATAGACGACTCGGTGCTACGCGCCTCGTCAACTATCGGCTCATGTACGACTCGATTTCATGGAATAACTGTTTACTATTCTAATCCACGAATGCACAAAACTAGGAGTGAAATACTTTATTTGTTCGAACACAAGACTCATTCTCATTAAAACTACTTAAAGGAGAACTGAAGGCAAATTTTTTATTATCAAAATTCTATTTATCTCATTTTATGAAATATCGGAATGCGTTTCTGATCGCTATTTTGTCACTGCTATAGCAAGTTATGAGAGTTTGAAATACGCTCTGTAATATATATCAGTCCGTATGTCAAAGCAATGGCCGTAAACGAGATTCGCCGAGACCTGTGCGAGACATCGTAGGGCGGAAGTAAAATGTACAGCGGAAATAAAAGTGACCGACACCTGCCAACGTTCTCAAAAGACGTGCGCACCCTCTTTTGAATGCTGACGTAATCAAGCCGGAAGTTTTCCCTGTGTCCGAAATCGCTCCCTACTCACTATACAGTCTGGACGCCATTTTGTAGTGCTGTCCGAAACCTTACTGAGGATTATGTGGGAAATGCGCTCTGTAAAATATGGCTTTATCACAAAAATACATGCATGCGTTTATTATTTTGAAAACCCACCAGCCGCCTGATCTGCCACGTTTTAATTGTGCGACAGTAATGACGTAAATACCAGCGCGACGGACTCGTCCTTATCCTGCCGTCTTTCCAACTCTTCTCTACTCCACGCTGGTTCGGAGTCGTATGGAATAATCTCCATCACTGATGAAGCTGGCAAATCTCGAAATGAATCTAAATCGGAATGATATGGCGATCTGGCCGCTGTGGAAACAGTTTTCAAAATGGCGGCGCTGACACTTCACGTTTGAAGTCTCGCACAAGTCTCGTGAAGATCGCGCGGATAAGCGACGCCTGCCGTGGACCAAACGAACTACATTCAACACGGCTAAAAACCGAAAAGGCCGATAAGTGTAATATAATATGCCAATACGAGTCACGATATAAGGTTAATAAAACCGAAAACGTAATTGAATAACACGTTAATTAAGAAATAAAGCAAGTTTAAAAATGACTTCAGTTCCCCTTTAAAAAATAATAATCACAACTCTAAAATATATTTACCAAAATTATTGACACTACTTAAAAATACCTTTGAGGAAGTAAGAAAAAAACCCAAACCATTTAACTAAAACTATACAGTGTCCCTGTATATTTGATTTCAAAGTACCGCTCAGGACATGCATAATTCTTTCCACATATTCACTTTCGATCATTTTCAACAAGTGTGACAATAATCCTTAATAAACAGTACTTTAGAGTAAAACATAGGAAATACCCTAAGGAGCTGTAAAGCAAGCGTGTTTTTGTGGAGGTGTGTTGTTCTTATTCACGGTGCTCGTTTCTGACCTTTGTTTTGCTGTGTTTGAGCTGAAGATCAGTCATCACCTCTTCGTGATGTCGTAACCAGGTAAACAGCAGCACACAGGTGAACACAGCAAGGCCAGAGTTTATTTTGAATGCAAACACCTGAGTTCACAGCCCGCTTTAGGACTTTAGCCTGTCCGTGTGATCCACTCGGCAATCACAGTGACTCACGGTGAGAAAAGAAAGAAGTGAGCTGGTGTACTGGTAATGAGAACACATTAATCTGGAATCCACCATCGCTCAAAATTCATTCGCTAAAGAAATGCTATTGACCATATATTATCAGATTAAAGAGGGACTTAGTACAGAAGGGTGACTGCATAGTGATAGGGCACGTGTCGGAAACTATATTCATTATGTTTAAAGGGGAACTGAAGTCATTTTTAAACTTGCTTTATTTCTTAATTAACGTGTTATTCAATTACGTTTTCGGTTTTATTAACCTTATACCGTGACTCGTATTGGCATATTATATTACACTTATCGGCCTTTTCGGTTTTTAGCCGTGTTGAATGTAGTTCGTTTGGTCCACGGCAGGCGTCGCTTATCTGCACGATCTTCACGAGACTTGTGCGAGACTTCAAACGTGAAGTGTCAGCGCCGCCATTTTGAAAACTGTTTCCACAGCGGCCAGATCGCCATATCATTCCAATTTAGATTCATTTCGAGATTTGCCAGCTTCATCAGTGATGGAGATTATTCCATACGACTTCGAACCAACGTGGAGTAGAGAAGAGTTGGAAAGACGGCAGGATAAGGACGAGTCCGTCGTGCTGGTATTTACGTCATTACTGTCGCACAATTAAAACGTGGCAGATCAGGCGGCTGGTGGGTTTTCAAAATAATAAATGCATGCATGTATTTTTGTGATAAAGCCATATTTTACAGAGCGCATTTCCCACATAATCCTCACTAAGGTTTCGGACAGCACTACAAAATGGCGTCCGCACTGCATAGTGAGTAGGGAGCGATTTCGGACACAGGGAAAACTTCCGGCTTGATTACGTCAGCGTTCAGAAGAGGGCGCGCACGTCTTTTGACAACGTTGGCAGACGTCGGTCGCTTTGATTTCCGCTGTACGTTTTACTTCCGTCCTACGAAGTCTCGCACAGGTCTCGGCGAATCTCGTTTACGGCCATTGCTTTGACATATGGACTGATATATTACAGAGCGTATTTCAAACTCTCATAACTTGCTATAGCAGTGACAAAATAGCTGTCAGAAATGCATTCCTATATTTAATAAAATTAGATAAATAGAATTTTGATAATCAAAAAATTGCCTTCAGTTCTCCTTTAAGTAGTTTTAATGAGAATGAGTCTTGTGTTCGAACAAATAAAGTATTTCACTCCTAGTTTTGTGCATTCGTGGATTAGAATAGTAAACAGTTATTCCATGAAATCGAGTCGTACATGAGCCGATAGTTGACGAGGCGCGTAGCACCGAGTCGTCTATAAGCCATGTACGATGAGATTGAGTGGAATAAATGTGTTATTCTATCTACGTTCATTGGATTTTGAGAAACAGAGCATTTTTATTTTAATTTTTTTTCAAATTCAATAAATAAAAACTTTATACAAAATGTCCAACTAAGTCATTTCTGCTTAGAATGTAAACAAACCGGCGAAATGACAGGAGCAATTTGTGAAAAATGCGATGATAATAATTCTTGAAAAAAAAGTTCTTACCACCATACTTTTATTCCATATTTTGATGCTTTTTTTTTTTGTAATTTGGGGAGCTGCTTCTTCTTCTTCTTTAGGGTTTTTTTGGCGGTTGGCAAACCAACTTAAAGGTGCGTTACTGCCACCGACTGGGCTGGAGTGTGGAACCGGAGATATTGGGGGGGAAACAAAAAGCAAAACTAGCAATTTCTGTTTCTTTTAAATATTTGATCATTTTGGGGGGTTTTGTGTTCAAGTAGAATTTTTATTTCATCCTCGGTTGGTTCAGCAACACACTCCACGATTTTGTTTTTCTCGACTCATGGTATGTGAGCTGATATCCTAGTCGTAGAGTAGCCAATCAGAGCGCACGATTGCTCATCATATGTCAGCATTCGAAAGAGGCCGTGCGTGTCTTTTGACAACGTTGGCAGAAGTCGGTCACTTTGATTTCCGCTGTACGTTTTACTTCCGTCCTACGATGTCTCACACAGGTCTCAACGAATCTCGTTTACCACCATTGCTTTGACATATGGACTGATATATTACAGAGCATATTTCAAACACTCATAACTTGCTATAGCAGTGACAAAATAGCGATCAGAAATGCGTTCCTATATTTAATAAGATGAGATAAAGTGAATTTTGATAATAAAAAATTTGCCTTCAGTTCCCATTTAATATTACAATAGACACCTACGACCTGCGTCTGACCTACGTCCAGTAACCGCGGGCTCACAGAGTAAACCTGGCAAGGCCAAATGGTGTGTTTTGCAAACACACGGTCAGCAGGTATAGTCATTCGTCAAAGTAACAGGAGGGAGTCTGTAGCACCAACAGGTACCAGGTACATAGAGAGAGAACAAGCGAAAGAATGAGGAAGACTCAGAAGTATCAGTGAAAGAGTAAGTGAGAAACATATGAAATACCTGGGGGTTAGACCTAATCTCTCCTGAACCGTAAAACATGTTGGTGAGTTGCTGTGACTGAAACCTGTTTTTTCCGCGGTCGGGGTCCCGTCGGACTCCAGGCTAATTACTCACGGTGTAGGTGAGAAATTCTTGGGGAGATATTTAGCACGTGACATCAGAGGGAGTCTGTGAGCAACAGATCTAACATATGGAGTGCTATAGCATGAACAAACAATTTACTAAACGCCTCCCAAACCCATTCATCATCGTGTGACAGGCACAAAGCCAACACACCATAAACACACACACACACACACACACACGCATTCATGAATAATTCACTTTGCTGTGGAATTTCTGGTCGAGTTGTATCGGGGGGGAAAAAAGAGCAAATTACAGGATGCTCCACCTGTTTATGATTCAACCGAAATATGAATGGATGAAGAAGGGAAGGAAGGAATAAAGCACTGATTGCTTGTGATCTAATTCAATCATTCTATAATAAAAGAGGATGCACAAATGACCACAATCCAAGAGGAGAGAACTCTCTCAGCCTGTAACCATGTACACATCTATAATATATCAAATGAAATCATAGCAACATCTAGGCTGTGTTCCCATCAGCTCTGTTTACGAGAATACATGTATTCGGCTTCAGTGAAATTTTATACTTGCACTACAGGAAGTATAAGCAGAGTTAATGAACAAGTTAACAACACCCACCCAGTTCTAATATTTGTTTCGGTGCCTGATATTCGTTGTGGTTATTTCCTACATATGAGATAATGGTACAAAGTGTCTTGGAAGATCCATCCATCCATCCATTATCTCTAGCCGCTTTATCCTTCTACAGGGTCGCAGGCAAGCTGGAGCCTATCCCAGCTGACTACGGGCGAGAGGCGGGGTACACCCTGGACAAGTCGCCAGGTCATCACAGGGCTGACACATAGACACAGACAACCATTCACACTCACATTCACACCTACGCTCAATTTAGAGCCACCAGTTAACCTAACCTGCATGTCTTTGGACTGTGGGGGAAACCGGAGCACCCGGGAGAACATGCAAACTCTGCACAGAAAGGCCCCTGTCGACCACTGGGCTTGAACCCAGAACCTTCTTGCTGTGAGGTGACAGCGCTAACCACTACACCACCATGCCGCCATCTCGGAAGATGTGATGATGAGACGTGTGATAGCAATCCGTTGGCTCCACTTCTGAAAGACCAAATCTACCTAGGCATTTTGTGCAAAGAAAAAATGAGATCATTAGTCAGTTCGGTGCTGCTGGATACCGCACTGGATACAGATTTTTGCTGGTGATTAAGGATGTCCATTTCGGATTTTCTTCATCACCTTAATCGATGGGCGGCACGGTGCTGTAGTGGTTAGCGCTGTCGCCTCACAGCAAGAAGGTCCGGGTTCGAGTCCCGTGGCCGACGAGGGCCTTTCTGTGCGGAGTTTGCATGTTCTCCCCGTGTCCGCGTGGGTTTCCTCCGGGTGCTCCGGTTTCCCCCACAGTCCAAAGACATGCAGGTTAGGTTAACTGGTGGCTCTAAATTGACCGTAGGTGTGAATGTGAGTGTGAATGGTTGTCTGTGTCTATGTGTCAGCCCTGTGATGACCTGGCGACTTGTCCAGGGTGTACCCCGCCTTTCGCCCGTAGTCAGCTGGGATAGGCTCCAGCTTGCCTGCGACCCTGTAGAACAGGATAAAGCGGCTACAGATAATGAGATGAGATGAACAAAACACATCTGGAAAAATCCCAAGGGAGTCTGGAGCCAGATTCGTGACGTTACCTGCGGAAGCGCCAGTAGGCTGCGCAAGCTTTGCACGGTTTCAGTGCACAGCCTGTGTAGACCAAGCGCTCCCACTTCTCTCTCATTGTCCGGTCTTTTGGGAAACGATGAGTACTAATCCCATCAAGATTGGTGTTGCTACACCCTCCTGCGATACATCTGTTAACCATTTTAATAATTACATGATAACGTTGAAGAAATTTGCAGAAAACCACCAGGTCGTTTTCTCAAACAAACCAGCGCTGACGTAGGATTCAGAGGGAGGCGTCCCGCACGCGACGTCACGAAAATCAACGTTTCCCGGTAAATCCAAATGCCAAGTTTTTTCAGAGGCGGACCAATTCGCCTCAAATGGCTCGATTTCAACTGAATATTTCTGGTATTGCGCAAGGTTAAAAAATTGCACAAAATGTGACAGATATTTGACCAAAGTTTAATATAAAATAGGAGAATTACATTGATCTCGCTCCTGAATTTACCCGTGATATGCACTTTAAAGGGTGAATTCTGAACATCCCTCCTGGTGATCTTAATCCTGTTCAGAAATACAGCGATTCTATATAGCTAGTGGATGAAAATTAGGAAACTTTCTTCTACGTTTTCTATCTCCACTGAATATCCGGGATCATTTATTTTTTTAAAACAACAGGAAATACTTTTTCGATCCTTCAGTCTCTACAGATTTTCTCACATCAGTGCTTGTATAAGGCCTATTCAGCATTTTGCCCTCACCGAGCCTCTTAAGACGTTGACTGCTCCTGACATTCAGTGTAGCATCGAGCCTCTCGCTATGACTAACTCACACACGCACTCACACACAGTGACTAAGTGATTGTTCCACAGCAATGCCTGTCTGTATCCTCTGCATCACAAGTCTGACCTCAGATTTTTCACACACAGTCATGTCTCTGGGGGTTTAGAGTCTCACACACACACACACACACACACACACACACACACACACACACCTCTGGGGTCTCTGATAGTGACAGGTTATTAAAGAAGAATGTCCTTTTTATTTCAAGATAAAACACAAGAAGTCCAGAGCAGAGAGGGAAACAGATCCTGCTCTGCAGCTCCGCTGACATTTCATACATCACTCTGATTTATCGGTGGATCCGTTCACCTCCGTCGCTCCTTAAAGGAGAACTGAAGTCATTTTTAAACTTGCTTTATTTCTTAATTAACGTGTCGTTCAATTATGTTTTCGGTTTTAGTAACCTTATATCGTGACTCGTATTGGCAATTAAATATTATACTTATCGGCCTGTTCGGTTTTTGGCCGTGTTGAATTTAGTTTGTTTGCTCTACGGCAGGCGTCGCTTATCCGCGCGATCTTCACGAGGCTTGTGCGAGACTTCGAAACGTCAAGTGTCAGCCAGGTGTCAGTGCCGCCATTTTTGAAAACTGTTTTCCGAACAAAATATTGCACAAAAAACGAGTTTAAATGACGATTACGGCGGCACAGTGGTTAGCGCGGTCGCCTCACAGCAAGAAGGTTCTGGGTTCGAGCCTAGCGGCCGGCGAGGGCCTTTCTGTGTGGAGTTTGCATGTTCTCTCCGTGTCTGTGTGGGTTTCCTCCGGGTGCTCCGGTTTCCCCTACAGTCCAAAGACATGCGGTTGGGTTAATATGGGACGTCCTTGGGCTGAGGTGAACTCCCAACTGCTCCCCGGGTGCTGTTAGCATGGCTGATTGCTCATTGCTTAAGCCTAGGTCACAACCGGACGTACGATTTTTTGGCCGTGCGATTTTTGGCGTTTCCCAAATCGCTGCGTTTTTTTTTTGCTCGTCGAGAAAGACGCACGTTGGCCGTAAGTTTGTCTTGCAACCTGAAAAAAAACGTAAGCGCCCGTAGAGTTTGTTTGACATGACAAAGAACCTCTGCGGCCAGTCTACGGCTCGAAAATCAGCACATCACACGCGCGCCCTCCGTGCGTTTCTTGCGTTTTTTTGCACGTAGACCGGCCGTAGGAGCACGTACGGCCGGTTGTGACCGAGGCATTACGTGTGTGTGTGTGTTCACTGCTTCAGATGGGTTAAATGCAGAGAGGAATTTCACAACTGTGTGATGAATAAAGTCGTGCTTTCTTTCTTTCTTTTTTTAAACTTTCCTGATTGCCATGAAAACAAACAAAACTTCCGGCTTGATTACGTCAGCATTCGAAAGAGGGCGGGCGCGTCTTTTGACAACGTTGGCAGGTGTCGGTCGCTTTGATTTCCGCTGTACGTTTTACTTCCGTCCTACGATGTGTCTCGCACAGGTCTTGGCGAATCTCGTTTACGGCCATTGCTTTGACATATGGACTGATATATTACACAGCGTATTTCAAACACTCATAACTTGCTATAGACCCTTTTCAGTCACGTGACCTTCGTAAACGCGACCGCCATTTTGGACATGTAGTGGACTTTGGCTCGAATCGGTTTGAATGCGAGGAAGGCCACAAACATAAAAGAAAAAGGAGCGAGATGCAGAAAACTGTATTTACTAGTTTACTGTAATTATGATCTGGCAGCTATTTACACCGGATCCAGTGTAAATAGCTGCCGGAGCCAACGTCCGAGCTTGCCGGAGCGCGCTCCGGCCGGCCGCGAGCTAGCACGCTCCGGAACCAAGACGTTGGCTCCGGCAGCTATTTACACTGGATCCGGTGTAAATAGCTGCCAGATCATAATTACAGTAAACTAAAATGGAATGTTAACAGCAATGTAATGCCTTTTCTGGCTAATTTTATTCGTCTTACCTCCAACAAAGTGGTCACTACACAAGCGTTGGTGTGCCGCTATCCATCTTCTCCGTCGGTCAGCATCTACCGGGATCCGATAAAATGATAACCCTTGCCTTGTTTGTTGATGGTTACTACATCCAGGTGCACAACAATATAGTGGCATGATGGAAGTCTTGCTGAAAATAAACACTTTCTTTGCTGCCGTTCCTCAATGCTGGCTGTGGTAAACTACTGGAAGTACATGTCCAAAACAGCGGCCGCGTTTGTCGTGACGTCACGTGAAAAGAGTCCATAGCAGTGACAAAATAGCGATCAAAAATGCATTCCTATATTTAATAAAATGAGAAATAGAATTTTGATAACAAAAAATTCGCCTTCAGGTCTCCTTTAAACAGTGTATTCACACAGCACAACAGCGCCTGGATTCCACACCACCGCACGCCATGTT
The DNA here is from genome assembly GCF_027579695.1 of Neoarius graeffei. NCBI lineage: Eukaryota > Metazoa > Chordata > Actinopteri > Siluriformes > Ariidae > Neoarius > Neoarius graeffei. The sequence continues at coordinate 57,288,466 of NC_083582.1, read as the reverse complement.
TATCGTTGTACGTTTCACATTAAAACCTTCTAAAAAAGGGTACTGTGTATTTTATTACAGACTTAGTGTTACACAAAGCATAAAAATGTAACAAGAATGTGATGACTCTTGGTTTTGCTTCGGTTTAGATAAGAGGCCGCATGCTGAGCGCTGATAAGTGTGCTGAGGACGAGATGGCAAGTCTTTCATTCACCACTCCGCTGATATTAGAGTGAGAGAGAAGGGAAAGCTGAAAGAGTGAAACACAACAGTGTAGACTAAAAAAGAAAGTAATGATATGGACAGAGTCACTATCAGGAGACGAAACCTGATGGTGTAATCTCACCCTTTAATAAAAAATGAGACCGATACCTTGTTGGTAAAGATGTGAGACGAGTTCGATTTGTACACATTCAGGGTCTCGTCGTCTCCTGACTGGTTTTCTTCATCTCAAAACGACTGTCAGGCTTCATCACACTTAACCTGCCTAGACAACTAGATATTACAGAGATAATACAAAGGATAAACCGTTCATTGTGGATTCGCTATGACATGACATACTGCATATTTAAAGGCAGCACGCTGGCTATTCCGTTACCTAATGTTATCCACATTCATTTACACTTCTGTTTCGATGAATATTCATGAACTGGGGTGAAAATAAACTGGAACAGACAAAATACGGAATGAATTAGGTCCAGCTAGCAAACCTGACCACGTATTAAAGCTAGACTGCCTTTCAGATTTTTCCAAGTTTAGGTCATAAAAACAATTTTCCCCGACACCCAATTATTTTTGATTAGTGGACTGAAAGCTACTGAATTCGAATCACGGACTTCCAATTTTATTTATATTTTAAAAAAAAATAGAACAATTAATGAATTTAGGGCCACATGGCCCTAAATTCTCCGCTTTTTTTTCCTGCTTCACCATGACCCAATTCAAGATACTACGTCATGCATCACATGGTGGGCTTTCCCTGTTTGCACAAGGCATTGTGGGATACAAATTTGAAACAGGAGAGAAAAATGGAGGACGTGAGTGTGCGATTGAAACGTGAAAGACCGACTACGGTAACGGAAAGCGAGAAGAAAAGACGTAATGTTATATACGAAGGAAAGGGAACGCAGGACCAAACTAATAAATATCAGCGCTCAGCGAGCACCTCGGTGTGATCAGCTGTTCGTTTAGCGAAAAAATGATGTAACTGTCAGTGCACGGTCAAGGTAAACCTGCGCATGCGCACACACATGGACTTCCTGTGTCTGCTTGACTGCGCAAAGCGAGCGATTTCATGCACATTCTTTGCTTTAATCCCCTCAAATTAAATAACTTCCCAGCCGCAGAAACAGAATGGCCTGGTGTTTTGTGAGATATTACAGAAATAATCATACGTCTCAATGACCAAATTTCAGAGGGAACTAAAGCTCATCGAGTTTATGAAATCGAAAGGCCATCTCGCTTTAAAGGTAGCACGCTGGCTAATACTTTAGCTACTAACACCAAGGGTACCATTGTGATGGTCCTGACTGGTTTTCTTCACGTCAAAGCATCTGTCAGTCATCACTCTTAACCTGCCTGAATATCTAAGTATTATAGATATAATATAAACGATAAATGATGTATGTGAAACAGAACTGGCTAGGCATACGTTAAGCTAGCTGTTAAATAACAAATAGTGGATTTAAAGGCAGCACGCTGGCTAATACTTTAATTACACATTCGCCAGGTTTAGCTTCAGCTTGGCCTTTGAATTAGATGATTATTATTTTTAAAAATAATATTAAAAGAAAGTGGAACAGCCAGTAGTGTTAAACTTCAAGGGGATTAGTTAGCTCTAGCTAGCGAGTTCTAGCTTGTTACCGGTTAAATACAGCATGCTAGCTAATAATCCATTTTAGAAAACTCTAAACAAATATTCATGAAATGTATTTGAAATAAACCTTAAAAGCCAGAATAACTAACTTGAGCGGAACTAGCTGGCTGTGTAGCTGTAAAAAACTAGACTTTATATTATACTCTATGCAGTGGATGTACGGTAGGGGAGAGCGGGGAAACTGGGGACGGGGAGACTTGGGACAGTTTGCATTCCCACAAATTAATTTCTACTAGTGCTGTCAAAGTTAACGCGATAATAACGCATTAACGCGATCTCAATTTAACGCGATTAAAAAAAATAGTGCCGTTAACGCAAATTCTAATTTGGCCCTGCGAGTCACCCGTAGTTCCTGTTGAGGCTTGTCGCACGCTGCTTCAATAAGAGTACGTGTGAGTGATGGAGAAAGGCACAGACATATAAACATCCTCGCCGCCATATTGGATGGGGCAAAGTGGAGATTCTTCAACCGTCTCTGGTATAGCGTCTAGACAGTAGCCGAGAATAAAGATGCCTCATTCATGTGCTGCGTTTAACTGTACCAGAGCAATTCCAGCGTTATGGACAAGACACTTGAACTCAAAATGGCAACAAATGACCCAGTGCATGTTTTATTGTCTCCCAGTATTTAAACAGGTGTTGCATATTTTAAGGCTGTACCATACTGGAGAAGTGATCGAACAAGAACAATTCCCATAGTACATCTAGGGCATGCCAGAAAATGCCAATAAAAGATGCGTTATGGATGTGACAGAAAAAGTATCACTTTTCTTGGGTGACTGTACATTTTTATCAAACTCTGTGAAATCGTAAACCTAATGTCGAAATGGAGATATCCATTTGATAGAGGGGTCCAAGGTGAATATTAAAAAAATCTTTGTTTAAAATATTTTGTATTTCATGCAGAGTTTCAGAAGGAAAAGTCAGCGTTATGGATGTGACGAAATTCCGTTATGGATGTGACGCGTCTGAAATAGACATGGCGTATGTTTAGAAAATCAGCAATTTAACCACCATAACCCTTTGAAAAACTCTCTAAATATCAGCTAAAACTATCAAAGTTCTTAAATAATATTTAGGATGGCTATTGTTTTGCTATTTTGTGGATTTTAGCATACATTTCTGTGGCTTGTGGCAATAATATAGAATTGTACATGATCAAAGTTGATTTTAGCTTGGGTTTTACATTATAAGAAAGAAAGACTGACAGTGACATATTAGGTTGGTTACAAATTGGTTCAACTTATTCACATCTGTAAAATACAGGCCTAGGTGATATCTCTGGGAGTGGTTTTGATGTATTACATGTTGCTTTATTTTTGCATGGCGAGGTTGACATTTACATGGAATTGCCCACCAACAGGTTTCCCGTCCAAACGAGATCACATGGGATTACCTTTCACAGGTGAGACTGGAAAAATACTTTTCAATACTGTTCCTTCAGTCTTCAGTTTCCCAGCTCATCTCCACCGGGGAGGTGTAGAGTTATACGCAGTGAGAATTAGAGAATACAGCGCCACACTATGATGAACGTTTTTGAACGTATGATGAATGTTTTTATTTTTGTTATCTGTTTTTTTCTTCTTTTATGGCAAATACTTCTCTTCAAAAGAAACTAATGAAGAGTAAAATAAAACATTTTTTTATTTTCACAGTGATATGCACTTTATTTTTCATCCCTTGGTTTTCTCATCTAATATGGAAGTTATGGATGTCAGTGGCTGTGACAAGACGTGTTATGCTCTGCAATAAAAAAAAACATTGGTACAAAGCAAGCCCATTCACTTTTTTATGCTGATAAGAGAATTACAATGGTTTTTCATGTGACAAAAATGTGCGATTAAATTGCGATTAATCGCGAGTTAACTATGACAGTTGCGACATTAATCGCAATTAAATATTTTAATCGCTTGACAGCACTAATTTCTACCAATCAGGTTTTCGATTACATCAGAAGTTAGATGGTGGCGGCACGGTGGCGTAGTGGTTAGCGCTGTCGCCTCACAGCAAGAAGGTCCTGGGTTCGAGCCCCGTGGCCAGCGAGGGCCTTTCTGTGTGGAGTTTGCATGTTCTCCCCGTGTCCGCGTGGGTTTCCTCCGGGTGCTCCGGTTTCCCCCACAGTCCAAAGACATGCAGGTTAGGTTAACTGGTGACTCTAAATTGACCGTAGGTGTGAATGTGAGTGTGAATGGTTGTCTGTGTCTATGTGTCAGCCCTGTGATGACCTGGCGACTTGTCCAGGGTGTACCCCGCCTTTCGCCCGTAGTCAGCTGGGATAGGCTCCAGCTTGCCTGCGACCCTGTAGAAGGATAAAGCGGCTACAGATAATGAGATGAGATGAGATGAGGTGAGAAGTTAGATGTTGCCTGTTAGAGTAACATACTTCCTTTGGCGCCACGAAGCTGGACACTGCAGTACGGTCTGTGCTTTAAATATTTTCGTCAACCAAAACTTGTACTTTCTACTTTAGTCCACCTTCATTCTATGGTGTAATGTACGCTGGTGAATTTGGGATTTGTCAGGAATTAAAGTCTATAGCCAAGCGTTACCAGATATAGTATTATTTATTTGGTTTGATTTGATTTATTTGGCAATAATACAGTGCATAAAAATGATAAATGTAGCAAAATAATCCAAAATAAACATGAGTATAAAAAATACATAAAATACAAAATACTGTAGATATTGCTGGGGATAACACAAAAAAAAGTTAAAAACTTAAAAAAACCCTTTATTTATTACACTTAAATTCTGGGAGGGGGGGACATTTAAAGGATTTTTTTTTTGTTCAAAATGGCCAGATAGGGAGAGTTGGGACAGTTCATCATATTGCAGGTATTTTCTTGTGGTTTACAAACAGAAAATTGTTTGAAATTGTTGTTAAAAATATGGGCGTGTACCTGCATGAGAGTGAAGTCCTTCTGGACTGTTTTGTCTACTCAGGTTTTGGGTAAACTGACATTTTTTCAATCGCTGCACCAGCATCGTGTGTTCATCCAGTTCATATCTTCCAAGTTTTGATGATAAATAAAAATTAAACCTGTAGTCCAAGATATTTTATTTTTGTCCCAATTCTCCCTACATAAATATATGTTATTTACCAGCTTAAGGTCGGTCCGTATGGTGAAATACTGTGACCTCTGCCTTAAATACTGACCTCGGCCCAGAGGGCCTCGCTCAGTACTTTCAAGACCTCGGTCACGGTATTTCACCATACGGACCGACCTTAAGCTGGTAAATAATTTTTTTTTTTTCTTTACCAAATTCTAACAGAAAACGAGAGCGCCCGAAAGGGAAAACCGAGCCGAGCCGCCATTTTGAATCCTCATTCACAGCTGTAATGCAAATGGCTTCCTCCTCAGTATACAAGTGCACTTCCATGGCTGGAAAAAAACTACATTTTGCCGCCTATGTAGTCCCCTATTTATACAAAATTGAGTCATTCAGGATTCAGCCATGTTTTTGCTTGGTGTTAGCAAGTTACAGGTTTTTAGCTTTCCCCTGAAATATATTCTTTTATTTCTTCTTCCTCAAGGTAGTAGAACTCGCTTTCGCTGTGAACACTGTCGTTATCGCTATCCATGCTGTAAAATTAATGCTATTCTCCTGAGAAATGCTGGCAAAAACTTCTAAGATTTTTGATAATCTTATAAATAAATCTTGTAAAAAAAAAAAAAAAAGATAAATGTTGACAAAAAATGCTACTATGTTTGTTGTTGTTGTAAACGAGCGAGTTGCCAGAGGTCCATAACCGGGGTCCGTAACTGGGGCCTGTATCGTAGGATACGGACCCGCTCGCCAACCAATCAGAGCGCAGGATTTGATGGAAACCGGACCGCAAAAAAAATAATGTCCCATATCTCCCTGCAAAAAGTAATGAGAGAAAAAGTGAAGCCTGGAAGCCAGTAAAAATGTGGGCGTGTACCTGCATGAGGATTAAACTTACTTCATTCCTTCTTGGGAATTGAACTATTTTGTCTCGTCAGGTTTTGAGTTAAACTGACGTTTTTCTATCGCTGTACCAGCGTCGTGTCTTCATCCAGTTCATACTGTATGTTACAGGTTTTGATCTCATCTCATCTCATTATCTGTAGCCGCTTTATCCTGTTCTACAGGGTCGCAGGCAAGCTGGAGCCTATCCCAGCTGACTACGGGCGAAAGGCGGGGTACACCCTGGACAAGTCGCCAGGTCATCACAGGGCTGACACATAGACACAGACAACCATTCACACTCACATTCGCACCTACGGTCAATTTAGAGTCACCAGTTAACCTAACCTGCATGTCTTTGGACTGTGGGGGAAACCGGAGCACCCGGAGGAAACCCACGCGGACACGGGGAGAACATGCAAACTCTGCACAGAAAGGCCCTCGCCGGCCCTGGGGCTCGAACCCAGGACCTTCTTGCTGTGAGGCGACAGCGCTAACCACTACACCACCGTGCCACCCCACAGGTTTTGATAACAAATAAAAATTAAACCTGTCGGCCGAGGTATTTTATTTTTGTCTCAATTCTCCCAACATAACGCCCCATATCTCTCTTCAACGTCTCATGTCTGCCTGGAAAAAATAATGAGAGAAAAAGTGAAGCCTGAAGGCCGGTATATGTGACAAGCTGAGAAACTAATGTTGTGGTAAGAGGGTATAATCCATCCTCTCTAATGCAGCATGAACGTGACGCAACCTGCACAGACTTTACACAATCTACAAAAGCTGAAAACTTGTCCCAAATCTCCCCTCCATATACGGTAAGTAGACTAAGAAGCTTCTGATCTGATGATCATCGGTACCATCAAAACGACTGCAAAACTATAAAAAGAGGTAAAGAAATGATTTTTTTTTAAATTTCAGCCAAATACAGCAGATGATTTCCATCATTTTTTTTCTTGATTGTAATAGGGATGTTAACCGATGACCGTTTGACCGATGGTTGACCAAATCAATGTCAACCGGTTAATTTTTTTTTGGTTGTCGGTTAAAAAAAATCAGTCGTTTTGAAGCTGCCGATTTTGGAGCGGAGAACCTGGAATTCTGTGTTGTAAACGCTTGTGGCATGCCATGCGGGGTAAGGACGACAGCTGACAAATCAGAAACGCCCATTCAGTCATGTCCCGCCCCAGTTGAAGACAGCTGCCACTCGGTGAAGGAAAAGTCTCAGTGTTGGATTACATTTTACTACGATGTTAACCAGGTACGTAACATCAAGGAAATTCTTGACTATCAACGAAACAAGAACACGGCGCATGAACGAAGTCGATGGTTGATTAGTCTGGTGAATATTAATGTCAACGTAATAATAATACACAAGATCTGAACTAAAACCTGGTTACTCACTGATGTTACTTAGCATCAGACAGTTGCTATATTAGCTTAGCGGCTAATCAGCTCAGCAGTAATGGCGTGTTGATATTGGTAACGGCGTTATAACGATTGTAGCTAATTAATTAGATTACCCGGCGTTACAACTGAAACTGTCTCTAAGCTGGAGCCATTTGTCCTCCGCTCCGATACAAGCCCCTCGACATCAGTGCCGCGTTTGACTAAATGTTTCGCACTGTAGAAAAGGTAATGCGAGTGGAGGGCAGCGACTGGGACCGAATGTGCGGAGGCTCGCGGTTAGATTTAGAATAGATTCTAATAATTCCAATTCTAGAATTTTAAAGTGCTGATGACACGTTTTTGACATCTTTGGTGATGTTTTATAACATAAAAAGTAATTCCCGATGATCCATATATTAATTCACGAAGGCGCCTATTTTACAAGTTATGATAAAAAACGCGGCTATTTGGGCAAATTTGACGGGGCTGCAGCACCCAGGAGACGAAAGAGGAGGAGGAGCTATATGACCTCAGCGAAAGAACCTTCCTCCTAACTTACCAGTTTGTTGTTGATGCGGCAGGTGTTCAGTTTGTCATTATTAGTATTATTATTATACATATATATATATATATATATATATATATATATATATATATATATATATATATATATATATTAGTTATTATGCCTTCACGTTGTATTGCCGGCTTTTGCTCCAAAACCCACAAGGATGGGGTAAGTTTATTCAAGTTTCCCAGAGATCCCGAGCTGCATGCAAAGTGGGTGAAAGCAAGTCAGGCGCACTCGTGACAAGTGGGAGCCCTCACCAACATCCGTCCTGTGCTCTGAACACTTCGATTTGGATTGTTTTGACACCCTTCCCAGCTTAAAGGAATCTCTTGGGTGTTCAGTTCAGCACAAACGTGTGTTGCTACCATCAGCAGTATCTGTTGCCAGATACTGCTGAAGTTTTCCAGCCCAAAATATGTTCAAAACCCACCAAAATGCACTTGAAACCGCTCAACTGGGCGGGATTCCTCCCAATCTGGCAACACTGCCAGTATTCCGTAGGGGGTCTACTAGTAGCTATGCTGGATCCAAAGACAGTCCTCCTGTCAGAACATGTGTTGTGAAACGACATAAGATAAAGGTACGTAGAGCTATAGATTCTACATGATAATCATAAATGTAATCATAAAGTCGGCGTGATATCAGTCATGTATTTGCTTGTGAAAGCTTGCGGCTTTCATGTAACTGCCGCCTAGCAACGAGAGGCAAAGGGTAAAGAGGGTAGGCTATCATAGATTCTATTCGGAAGAGATCAACACAATTCTAGACTCCCAGAAGAGGAAGAGCTAGCACTAGAGAGTTCACCGGCGTTTTCATGCGCCGTTTCCATTGAGTAGAACCAGAGTAGAACAGCCAGTGAACCGCAGCGTGTTCTTCCGCTGACGTCACAACATGGCCGCGAGCCACGGACCCAGTTTTCTTGCGCTGTGCAATTAAAAGTTGGATATTCGCGTAACAACAGCTTCTTTTCACGTAATTATAACAGAAATCTAACATGTTTGCCATGTTGTATAGTTTATTTAAGAAATTGCATAGAGTCATGTTCGTGTCATCAGCACTTTAAACTCATAGGTTAACCGACTTTAACCGGCTAATGAGGCTCGGTGGTCGGTCAAGATTTTTTTTAGTTTTCGCCATCCCTGGATTGTAATAGTGATTTCAAATGCCTGCTTCAGCTTCCTAAAGTAGACAGGACTGGTGTTGTATGACTGAAAATAACCGCTGAGAGATGTGGCCAAAATAGCCGCCTTGTGGACAGGACTGGGTGTGGAGTTCGTGTGGACCAGCAGTCGGCATGCTGTGAAGGTACGTCCTACGAGGGAGGAGCAGGGCGCTGAAGCTCAGTCCCTAGGAACGTTATTAAAAACGGTGAGTGTATCAGCAAAACACACATTTTCCAAATTACTCCTCACCAAGGGCAATTACCAATTCTCTCAGGTGTATTAAAAAAAAAACAACAACAGGTGTACGCGCACACACACACACACACACACAGACACACACACACCCTTCCCCTCAGAGCATACCACTTAAGCTGTCAGCCGAAGAGTCGTTTAGACAGGTGTACACACACAAACTTAATATCATCCCTAAGACAGAGAGGGAGGGAGAAAAGAGGGAGGGGAGTGAAGTCTTAATTTCCTGTGTGGTGTGGCAATGACCCTTCGACCTTGGCTGCTTGTGCATACACACACACACACACACACACACACACTCAGGTCCAGAAGGATGGCGGATTGTACTAGATGAGGTAATGTACCTCTCACACCTGTCTATATGACTCACACTGACAGCCGAATGAAGTGGCATCAGTTAGACGCTCTCTTTCACTCTCTCTCTAACACACACACACACACACACACACACACAAGGAATGACGATAATGTCGTGTCGTAGTCGTGACTACATCTAATCCACAAACACATCTGCGTCTCGACTGCTGCTATATACACACAGAAATACTCGTGAAAATTTCTCTCCAGTTTGTTTTGGTGTGTCACCAGCCATACTGTGCACTGTGTGTGTGTGTGTGTGTGTGCGGGCACTTATCAAAGAGCCCATTTCCACTGCCAAGGTGCCGGTGCTGGTAAAATCGGTTCCGTTCCAACCACAGAATGCTGCTGGTTGTTTGCTGCGCTTGAAAATAACCACCGGGTTTTTCAGGGCATGTTTCAATGTTTCCTTCACTGAAGGTGAAGTACCACGTGTTACTCCGCCTACCAGGTGTAGCCCCGCCCCAATTCAGGATCCTCTGCACGAAGACTATCCTCTCTTCTGTAGACAAGGACAGAGGGAATCTCATCTCATCTCATCTCATTATCTGTAGCCGCTTTATCCTGTTCTACAGGGTCGCAGGCAAGCTGGAGCCTATCCCAGCTGACTACGGGCGAAAGGCGGGGTACACCCTGGACAAGTCGCCAGGTCATCACAGGGCTGACACATAGACACAGACAACCATTCACACTCACATTCACACCTACGGTCAATTTAGAGTCACCAGTTAACCTAACCTGCATGTCTTTGGACTGTGGGGGAAACCGGAGCACCCGGAGGAAACCCACGCGGACACGGGGAGAACATGCAAACTCCGCACAGAAAGGCCCTCGCCGGCCACGGGGCTCGAACCCGGACCTTCTTGCTGTGAGGCGACGGCGCTAACCACTACACCACCGTGCTGCCACAGAGGGAATTTCTTAGCTTTTTTTTTTTTGAAATTGAGAAGCAATTAGGTTGTTTTATGTTGCGTCGGTCTTGCCATGAGTCATGAGTCACACCCAATCGCAGTCAAGCTGGGCCGGAGTCAGAACCGTGCAAAACAGAAGAGACGCAGCAGTGTGGTAGCAACAGAAACATGATTACAACAAAATAATTGAAATTCACTTTTATAGCCAGGCACACCCTATAAAAAAGACCTACAAAACAAGTGGAAAGTAACTGCTGGCTTTGGTGTTTGGTTCATTTAATACAAACAGACATCCGACGCGAGTGAAATACACAGGTTACGACGTGTATAAGCATTCATTTGGGACTGAATTGAGTTTAAGAAACAAAAAAAAAAGATCTCCGAGGACTCGAGGACAGCCATTTGTTTTAATCTCGGTGTCAGTGGAGCACAGATCTAGCCTAGATGGACTTTACACAGTATGTGCTTGTTTTGGGGATATTCTCCCACAGCAGCTACAGCTCACGGTGCGAGCATTTCACATCACTGCAATGGGAATCTCATGTAGTACGACACGAAATCAGGCGTTCATGACGGAAACATTTAATTTACTTGCAAACTACAACAAACAGGAAACGGGAACTACAATGCTAACATGAAGCGATGTTAACATTTTCCATGCCAGCAGCTACGGTACACATTTCTGAATAAAGAGACAAGACAAGCAGCCTTTATTTATCATGCGTACACACAAGTGCGGACTTAAAGGGGAACTGAAGTCATTTTTAAACTTGCTTTATTTCTTAATTAACGTGTTATTCAATTACGTTTTCGGTTTTATTAACCTTATACCGTGACTCGTATTGGCATATTATATTACACTTATCGGCCTTTTCGGTTTTTAGCCGTGTTGAACGTAGTTCGTTTGGTCCACGGCAGGCGTCGCTTATCCGCGCGATCGTCACGAGAGTTGTGCGAGACTTCAAACGTGAAGTGTCAGCGCCGCCATTTTGAAAACTGTTTCCACAGCGGCCAGATCGCCATATCATTCCAATTTAGATTCATTTCGAGATTTGCCAGCTTCATCAGTGATGGAGATTATTCCATACGACTCCGAACCAACGTGGAGTAGAGAAGAGTTGGAAAGACGACAGGATAAGGACGAGTCCGTCGCGCTGGTATTTACGTCATTACTGTCGCACAATTAAAACGTGGCAGATCAGGCGGCTGGTGGGTTTTCAAAATAATAAATGCATGCATGTGTTTTTGTGGGTGGCACGGTGGTGTAGTGGTTAGCACTGTCGCCTCACAGCAAGAAGGTCCGGGTTCGAGCCCCGGGGCCGGCGAGGGCCTTTCTGTGTGGAGTTTGCATGTTCTCCCCGTGTCCGCGTGGGTTTCCTCCGGGTGCTCCGGTTTCCCCCACAGTCCAAAGACATGCAGGTTAGGTTAACTGGTGACTCTAAATTGACCGTAGGTGTGAATGTGAGTGTGAATGGTTGTCTGTGTCTATGTGTCAGCCCTGTGATGACCTGGCGACTTGTCCAGGGTGTACCCCGCCTTTCGCCCGTAGTCAGCTGGGATAGGCTCCAGCTTGCCTGCGACCCTGTAGAACAGGATAAAGCGGCTACAGATAATGAGATGAGATGTATTTTTGTAATAAATGCATATTATACTGAGCGCATTTCCCACATAATCCTCACTAAGGTTTCGGACAGCACTACAAAATGGCGTCCGCACTATATAGTGAGTAGGGAGTGATTTCGGACACAGGGAAAACTTCCAGCTTGATTACGTCAGTGTTCGAAAGAGGGCGCACGCGTCTTTTGACAACGTTAGCAGATGTTCGTCACTTTGATTTCCGCTGTACGTTTTACTTCCGTCCTACGGTACGATGTCTCGCACAGGTCTCGGCGAATCTCGTTTACGGCCATTGCTTTGACATATGGACTGATATATTACAGAGCGTATTTCACTCATAACTTGCTACAGCAGTGACAAAATAGCGATCAAAAACACATTCCGATATTTAATAAGATGAGAAATAGAATTTTGATAATCAAAAATTTGCCTTCAGTTCTCCTTTAAGCACAGTGAAATTCCTCCTCTGCATTTAACCCATTTGAAGTATACACACACTAGGGGTGTGCAAAATAATCGTCATGACAATGCATCGCGATACTAACTTTCACGATATACTGCATCGATTCTTGACGCCAAATATTGATTATTAATTTTAAAAAAATGAATAAATAAAATTGTATGAATGGTTGGCGAACATCAGCCAAAAACAAGTAGAATACAACTTCCAGTCCTGTAGATGTCGCCGTGGAGTTTTTGACGCCCGCTGCCTTCATGCCAGTGGCATTTCCCGCGGCGGGCTACTGCGACCTAGACATTCTGCATAGACATCATATGCGACTGCGACTCTGTTTACAAATCCCGCTGGAACAGCGCGCACGACATGCTTGAGCGCGTTTTAGAGCAACAGCCTGCCATCCACGCTGCACTCCTGTCTGCAGAAATACGTAAATCTGAGAAGGACATCTGCACACTCACCGAGTCTGACATAACTGCTGTGGTACTACAACATGCTAAAAGAAATATGCTAAGTGAGTGTATTGTTTCCTAAATGCATAAGGCATTTAAAGGGGTACCAAATATAATATATACAGTTGCTGATGTGACAAAGTAACGTATTCTTAAGTATTCTATCAAATTTATATACTAGAAAACAACGAAATATCTTGGTAATTGTAAATATAATACTCGGTACGCTAAACGGCACAAGATTCGCCATTTTTAAAAGACCGTGACGTCAGCGCTACCCACTGCACTAGGAGAGAAGCGTGTAATCATGGCGTCGGGCGCATCAAGTGAAAGCGACAGCTCTGTCGAATCGTACGAAGAGATCCCGCAAGACACACTGCAAGCAGGCTATGGCTTAGAAGGGTACCAGTTTGAACCTAGGAGAGGTACTCTCGACTCCGGTGATGAAATAAGAGAAGAAAGCTCGGATGACGGCGAGGATGAGACCGATGCTGACCATGGGCATGGCGAGCGTGGGGCAGAGCGTCTGCGTGCAGGTGACACGGCGTGGTGTTCGTGCGGAAAATGTAACGTGGAGTTGCTCACGAGTCCAGCAGAATTTATTTGCTGCAATGAGATAGGCACCACCCGTGGACTTGCGAAATCGTCGCAAGAGGCAGAAACGGGTATTTCACACGTGCTATTCCCAACCTCAATGAGCCAACACAACTGGGCACATACATACGTCATGAGCGTTACGCAGAGAAAATGAACGTGCATTCTGATTGGATAAAATTAATATCATGGCGGGCTGTTCAAACTGCGGAAATAGTTTGCTCGAGCTACTTTCAAAACACTCTAACTTTCCAACCTTAGAACAAAAAACTTTTGTAAGTCTTGAATAAGGTTCGTTCATGTGTGTTTTATTGTTATATTTACTCTATATATTGCCCTCTGTTCCCCTTTAAATATAATGTAAAGTAATGTAACAAATAATATAATGATGATGATGATGATAATTTAATGTACTGAGTAATATAGTATATATATTTTGTAGTGCTGTCAAAAATGTTGCGTTATTAACGCGTTAACTTGACTCAATTTTAACGGTGATAATTTTTTTATCGCGAGATTAACGCTCTGTGACATGATGCCACGCCCCGCACAGCCAGAGTCCTCTGCCCTCCCCCGAAGAGCCACGGTGCTCGGCTTAGGTTTCGTTTTCCCATCGGCGGCTCCAGCCCGACTTTGCAGTGGCTGTGACAAGACGTGTTATGCTCTGCAATAAAAAAAAAAAATTGGTACAACCAGTGTTCGAACTATGCCAATATTTTCGGGGGGGTCCCTTTTTTTCCCTTGGGGGGGGTGCTTGCGCTTGTCTCAGAGTGAGGCTCTCCATCAAGTGCTCACTTCGGATATGCAAATGCTTCCCGTTACACACGATTGCTATGTCAATAAAGATCATTTTGCCAATATTTTAGAGACCCCCCAACATTTCCCAAATCATGTTTTCAAGGGATCTCATGTCTGTTTCAGGGGATCTCGGATCCCCCGAGTACCCCCGTAGTTCGAACGGTGAGCAAGCCCATTCACTTTTTTATGCTGATAAGAGAATTGCAATGGTTTTTCATGTGACAAAAATGTGTGATTAAATTGCGATTAATCGCGAGTTAACTATGACAGTCGCGACATTAATCGCGATTAAATATTTTAATCGCTTGACAGCACTAATATTTTGATATTTATTATTGCCTTGTCCTCCAATACTGCAGGTGCTGCAAAGAAATTGAAAACTGCTGCTATTAGTTTTCTTTTATTATTTTTAGTTTTATAAATCCTGTGCACTTTTTGTCATTAGTGTGTCCACTTGTTAAGTATGGAAACAGTAATATTTGTTTTAATGGCAACTACCTCCAAAGTCGTTTCAATAAATTCAGTTATTGGAGACACTATCCAGATCGTACACAGCCACTGGTAATTATGCTCCTTTTTTTTTTTTTCACTGAAGTATGTTGAATATATCGCAATGCATCGCAATAATTCAAGAATCGTGATGCATCGTGATAGTATCGCATCGTAGCATGTGAATCGTGATTCGAATTGAATCGTGACTTCTTTGCCAATACCCACCCCTAACACACACACACACACACTGAGCAATAAACACACACGCATATGGTCCAGAGCAGTGGGCAGCTATGGAGCAGCTGGGGGTTCGGTGCCTTGCTCAAGGGCACTTCGGCCCAACCTTCAGGATACGGCTGCCCCATGCTAACATGTTAACCGCATGTCTTTGGACTGTCGGGGAAACCGGAGCACCCTTAAAGTGCCATTCCACCATTGGATGTACTCTTTGGCATAAAATACAATATACTTTTATGACAACATGACTAGACAGAGAAATCTTTTAGCTTCAAAATGATATATCAAACATAATTTTTTGACAACGACAAGTATATTAATTTTGCGACCAAAGTCACCTACCCTTTTAATTTCCGCGCGGTAGTGAAACGTGATGTCATCGGCAGGTGCCCCTTCTTGTGTACCACGTGACGTATCCTGCCTCTCGGATTTATCCTACCAAGCCTACTGCGCATGCGCGAAATCGCCTACTGCGCATGCGCGAAATCCAGGAGGGTAGGAAAATTCAACAGTAGTGGTGATGGGAATTTCGGCTCTTTTTCGGGAGCCGGCTCTTTTGGCTCTTCTTACTATAAGGAGCCGGCTCTTTCGGCTCCTGAGATTTTATTTTTGATTTAATTGCTGCAATTAACTAGTTAATTCTGATTCTATTTCTCCTCTCAGTTATAATCTGTCCTGCTTTTGAAAAGATCCTCTCTGGGGGGACAGATGCTGCCACTATACACATCCTCCGTGCCATCACGTGTGTAAGCCGTGGATAGAGTGCAGCCTTGGTCTCCCACCAGCTTAGTGGGTCTGCGTTTCGCTGTAACAGGGGCTCCTTTGAATGGTAATAGACAACACAAAGACACAATCAGACAGCAACTTTTTTTGTGAAAGTCTCTCTCTCTCTCTCTCTCTGAGGCACCTAAGGACAAAAAACTAATTCGGCTCCCCAACTCGGCTGCCACCGAAGAGCCGGCTCCCGTCGTTCACTTCAAAGAGCCGGCTCTTTGAACCGGATCGTTCGCGACCGACACATCACTAAACAGTAGTTTTGTCCTACCGATCAGCTGGGCTGATAGAAAATCGGTGAGTATTTCACGCATTTGCCGATTTTTATGTTTTGTGCGTATTGGTCGAGTCTTTGGCCGAGTCAAATAATTTGTAATGACTTGTTGTGAATAATAAAACGGTCTGCATGAGAACTTGCTAATTGTAATGGCGTCATGTGTTCTGCGCATGCGCAGTAGGCTTCGCGCATGCGCAGTAGGTTTGGTAGGACAAATCCAAGAGGTGGGATAACTTTACAGAACACCGACACGTGGTACACAAGAAGGGGCACCTGCCGATGACATCACGTTTCACTACCGCGCGGAAATTAAAAGGGTAGGTGACTTTGGTCGCAAAATTATTATACTTGTCGTTGTCAAAAAATTATGTTTGATATATCATTTTGAAGCTAAAAGATTTCTCTGTCTAGTCATGTTGTCATAAAAGTATATTGTATTTTATGCCAAAGAGTACATCCAATGGTGGAATGCCTCTTTAAGGAAACCCATGCAGACACAGGGAGAACATGCAAACTCTACAACCCAGAACCAAGAACCTTCTTGCTGTGAAGCGACAGTGCTGCACCACGGACACTGCACCACCGTGCCGCCCTAAAGAGCTACAATCAATGGGTTCAACCCTCTGATAACTTAAGAGGCAGAGTCGCTCTGGTTTACAACAATTTACTGCACAAGTCTGCTGGTGAACTAGCCATAGAGAAAATATGGGACAGAGAACTCTCCACATACAATCAAGAACTGGATTGGGATGAAATATGGCTCAATCTCTCTCAAAGTTCAAAGAATCTAGCTCACCAGCTAATTCATTACAAAACTATCCATAGAGCGTATGCAACCCCTTACAGGAAGTTCCAGATGAACCGTGCCCCAAGCCCTATCTGTAACATTTGCAATGCTCTACCTGGCACGTTTTTACATATGTTCTGGGAGTGTCCCATAATTGCAGATCTGTGGTCGAGTGTAATAAAGGACCTCTCAAAACTGCTGGGCATCAATATCCCAAAAACACCACACATTTGTCTTCTGAATGACATCACTGATCACTATGCCCTTATCCAACAGAGAATGTTGATGACAGGCTTTACAGCCGCCAAAAAAGTCATTTTGCAATTATGGATTAACCCCCAGGTTCCACCTCGTAAACTTTGGATTGACTACTTGGACAATATCGTTAATTTAGAATATCACACAGCTAGACTAAACAAGGCCATGCCTTCCACTTTACCGAAATGGCAATCATTCCTAGGTAGAATTCAAGATTTAAGTAAATCCCCTCTTCAGTGAGTGTACCTACTAGGGGTGGGCAAAATTATCGATACGGCGATATATCGCGATACTTTGTCTTCCGATTCAATATCGATACTCGAAATTTGAATATCGATATTTTTTCAAATAATAAATCATGTTTCAGACGGGTTGTAAATCCAGTACGACTTCCGCACCTCCGCTCCGCAAGGTGTTGCTGTGCCGCTACCTCACTGCAAGGCACTCTTCGTCTTCTTTTTTTTTCCCGGTGGTTGCAGTGAGGAAAAAAAAAACAAGCAAGCATGGCTGTTAATGTAAACCTAGAGACGCCGCCGAACTTTAAGGCAGATGTTTGGAGGCACTTTGGATTCCAAAGGAAAGGAGAAAAAAAAAACAGTGAGCTGGACAAAGAGTATGCACTCTGCAAAACCTGTTTCGCTCCAATTAGATATCCAGGTAACACAACAAACTTGCGAACTTACTTAGCATGACACCACCCCGACATATTAGCTCAGCCGGAGCCGCCGAAACCCGACCCGAAGCAAACTACACTGGACAGCGCCAAAGTCCTCCCGTCTACTTCAGTGATGTGTGACTTACTGTCACTGTGAACTTAATTTTGTCATTTAAGACCAAAGGCAAGAAGCTGCACTTTATTTTGCATTTTCAATTTTAGTGTGTGTGAGACACTGCATTTTATTTTGAGTATTTACTCAAAGTTCAGAAGAAACGTGATTCACTGAGGTTTCAGTTCAGTTTCAGTGTGTGGACACTGACCCACATTGCACTTTGTTTCATAATTGTGCTCAGGGAGACTAAGGCCAAGTTTACTTTAGACCGTATCTGTCTCGTTTTCTTCGCGGATGCACTGTCCGTTTACATTAAAACGCCTGGAAACGCCGGGAAACGGGAATCCGCCAGGGTCCACGTATTCAATCCAGATCGTGTCTGGTCCGGTGCTGTGTAAACATTGAGAATACGCGGATACGCTGTGCTGAGCTCTAGCTGGCGTCGTCATTGGACAACGTCACTGTGACATCCACCTTCCTGATTCGCTGGCGTTGGTCATGTGACGCGACTGCGGAAAAACGGCGCGGACTTCCGCCTTGTATCACCTTTCATTAAAGAGTATAAAAGTATGAAAATACTGCAAATACTGATGCAAATACTGCCCATTGTGTAGTTATGATTGTCTTTAGGCTTGCCATCCTTCCACTTGCAAGTGGTAAGTGACGCGCATGCCCGATATGCACTGAGATCACACACACAGCGGCTCAGTCCCGAATCACTGCTCGTGCGCTTCACTCGCGCGCTCTGTGAGCTGCGCAGGGCCGGAGTGCGCACCCTCCAGAGGGCACTCGCTGTTCAGGGCGGAGTGATTTGGAGCGCAGGATGCCTGCGGAGCCGAGCGTATCCGCGTATTGGCGTTGCTGTGTGCACGCGAATCGTGTATTGGCGTTGCTGTGTGCACGCTAATCGTTTTAAAAACATTAATCTGATGATCCGCTGATACGGTCTAATGTAAACCCCACCTAAGATGCACACTGCACTTTTCAATGTGCTCCAGACAGTGTGTTGTTCCTGCAAATATGTTGTAACTTGCGCTTGTATAGTTTTAATAAAATGGCATGGATAATTACAATTATATTGTTTTGACTCAGTTTGTCCCATGAATTATCACTATCATCTGATGTACATACAACTCGGATTTTAAGATGCATAATGCGTTTGCATTTTTCAGCGAACTATGTAGAATATCGCAATATATCGCAGTATCGTATCGTGACTCAAGTATCGTGATGCGTATCGTATTGTGAGGTCCTTGGCAATACCCACCCCTAGTACCTACAGTATGTCTACATAATTTTAATTTGTATTACTACCATTATTGTGTTTTGTTTTTGGCTGAGTGCTTTTTTCTTCTTATGTTTTTACTTATCTGTTCTTCTCTTTCCTTGTAATGCCCTTGTGGGCCATACCCTGGTATATGGACTGAAAGGACTATATGGACTGTATGCATCTATCTATCCATGTGTGCCAGAAGGTTTCTTTTTAATGAATGTATTGTGTAACCGTCTGCCCCCCCCCCAAGAAAAAACAATAAAAAAGTTGATCACAAAAAAAAAAAGAGCTACAATCAATACACACGCATGTATCTGTTATCTTATGCGTAATCACTGGGACGATGATTATGACTTTTTGCTGTGTACTTGGACTCTGGATAGTAAAGCAAGTCAAAGACTCGTGAAAGCCTTCACAGTGTTATTTTTACACCTCGGATTGGGAAACGCCCACATCTCATTATGTAAGCTTCGGCCCTTAAAACAATGGAAACTCAGAACGGGTCTTAAAAAGATTTGCTGATTCGGTGAACCAACTCTGGCACCAGCACTGTGTTAAAGGAAAAGCACATAAATCTGGTTTATTAACCAATAATGAGTCAACGATACACTCAAATGCAACCAGGCAGAAAGTGAATAACAGCCTAAATGTATAATAAATAGACACGTGTATGCAAACGTATGCACACACACACACACACACACACACACATAGACACCGGGATGCCTCCATATACCAGCCTCCCTCGCTGTGAAGAATGGGACGTATGCAAATGGGAGTCCCGGCATGGGCCGCAGTTTCCCACAGGCAGGGAGAGAAAGAGCGTTCCTCCCCTCTCCGCACTCTTTCAATGGGCCTTTTCTTCCGCCGTGGAGCCTCTCTATGGCCAATAGTGGTCCACTGCATAGGTAGAAAAACCCCTTTCTCTCCTCCCCTCTCTAAAGCCTTAATACACAATAGCTCACTTAAGCATTCTCACACACGCACGCACACACACAAACACCCACACACACACACACACACACACCAGCCAATAAAGCACAACCATGCACAGCTACAAAGGGGTTCATGAGACTTAGACCCTTTTGTGGAGGAGCGAGTGGGGAAGACAGAAAGAGAAATAAAGCTCTTTTCTTGCAGGGTTTCTTGCACCTCGACCAACGAGAGCATAATCGGGGCTAATCATTAATCTCCATTTGCAAAATCACAGACGAGCTTGGAGTGCTATTCACTTCCAAAAACGCTTCTGATGGCCGAACATATGTTACGAACGAACCGATGCAGTGGTTGAAATCAGACCTAGCTAGAGTAGGGTTCTTGTTTCGTGGTTAACGCGGCGTTTTTGGATCATTCTGAGTATCTATTGTAGCATTATGTGTATTGCTTTAAGCTTTTTTTCCCCCCTTAAACGATACAGAAAAGGTCGCTTTGTCGTCGCCCGTTTCCCTTTCTGGCCTTTCCAGCAAGTCTAATTAACAAAACAAAGGTGGCAATTTCCTTCCCGAAAACACTGAACGGATTGAAAACATGCGGTGATACACAAACATCCAAACACAAAACCGAACGCGCTCTTAATAATGTGTTGCGTCGTGCGCTCTTCTGCACATTCTTACACTCTGGCCTTTCTCGAGAGGGCATCCATGTTGTTATGCAAAACATAAGATGAGCGAGCGAGCGAGAGAGAGAGAGAGAGAGAGAGAGAGAGAGAGAGAGATAGAGGAGCTAGCTTGCCAGTTTTGAACAGCCCCTCAATGACACCTCAGCAGGCCTCCAAAAAAACTGACCCCTCACCTCCTATAGTCCCTCCCCCACCTGACCTCCACACGGGGGAGTGCGTGCCCTAAAGGGGATGGTCTGAAAGGAGAAGAAGGCAAGTAGGGGGGGAAAAAAAAAAAAACAGAGCCTGGCGCAAACCGAAATCAATTCTGTGTGTGTGTGCGTGCTCAGAGCTTTGACACACAGCCAATTTGTTACGCTGGACGCCTCACAATGGCGCAGGGGGAGAAAGTGAAGTCATACTCGAGGCAATGCATGGGCGCCCATGGCAAAGGTCACTCAACATCTCCCTGCTACTGTGTCTGAGAGGAAGAGAGGTAAATATAGAGGGATCAGAAGAAAAACACAAAAAGTTAAATATGATAGGAGAGCAGAGGCCAGGCTGAGGTAAGGGGGATGGTGGAGTTTTCTCCTGACTCAGCGATTTCAAATGGACTTGAAGAGGAAGTCTCGAAAAAGACAGCAGATAAATGAAAGGTTCCTAAACTTTGAACGCCGGGAGAAAAAAAATCTCTTAAATGTTAACAGATGGCTTTTAAAATGTATAACGTCATGTCATCTCACAGTAATGTGCCTCAAAACACATCCAGCACAATTCACACCCCACACACACACCGTGACACATTTCTGGTGCATTATGATGCGTTTATTCGCACCCAAACAAAGATTTTTGTTCATTTAAACAGAACTGGCTACAAGCAACAGTTTTCCATCACAGACTTCTGGTGCAAATACATTTTGCGAAACTAAAATCAAATAAAATTTTCATCATACTAAAATTGGGGCGGCATGGTGGTGTAGTGGTTAGCGCTGTCGCCGCACAGCAAGAAGGTCCGGGTTCGAGCCCCGTGGCCGGCGAGGGCCTTTCTGTGCGGGGTTTGTATGTTCGCCCCGTGTCCGCGTGGGTTTCCTCCGGGTGCTCCGGTTTCCCCCACAGTCCAAAGACATGCAGGTTAGGTTAACTGGTGACTCTAAATTGACCGTAGGTGTGAATGTGAGTGTGAATGGTTGTCTGTGTCTATGTGTCAGCCCTGTGATGACCTGGCGACTTGTCCAGGGTGTACCCCGCCTTTCGCCCGTAGTCAGCTGGGATAGGCTCCAGCTTGCCTGCGACCCTGTAGAACAGGATAAAGCAGCTAGAGATAATGAGATGAGATGAGATCATACTAAAATTCACACCATCAACCAATAATCCTGGTTGCCTTTGAGCCTTTTACATACAAAACCTGTTAAAACAACACAGATTATTCTATCCACATTCACCGGATATGAGCAATCGCGCAATCTGATTGGCTACTCTCCTACTAGGATATCAGCTCATATACCGTGGGTAGAGAAAAACAAAATGGCGGAGGGTGTTGCTGAACCAACCGAGGACAAAAAAAAAAACCTCTACTCGAAAACAAAACATGAAAAATACAAAAAAAAAGCAACAAAATATGGAATGAAAGTATTTGATGGGAAGAATGTAACTTTTATTTTTCAAGAATTATTATTATTATTTTTATTATAGCATTTTCGCAAATCGTTACTGTCACTTCACCGGTTTGTTTACATTCTTCATCTTTAAGCATTAAAATTTGTTGAATTTTTTTTTCCCCCAGACCGGTTCAAAAGCTCAAAGAAGTTTGAAAATTACATCACTGAAATGTCCAAGGAAGAATTAAATAAATGTCTAAAGCTGTTCTATACCCCGGCACGACAGCAAGACGGCACTTTCTACAAAAAAAACAACAACAAACAAACAAAAAAACCCACTAAAATCAATCCATGCAGCCATCGATGGGTTTTTAAGAAGTCCGCCTAAGTGGAAATGATTTTATCAGATATTTAGCGGAAAGTTTTTATTCATTGAATTTGCAAAAAATACAAATAAAAATGCTGCTTCTCAAAATCCAGTGAATGTGGATATAATAAAACAGTTATTCTACTCAATCTCGTCGTACATGGCTTATAACCAACTATCAGCTCATGTACGACTCGATTTCGTGGAATAACTGTTAAACAGATAACAAATTTTCATTCCCTCTCAAGGCCAATTTATGCTGACAACCCAGTCCTCGCAGATGGCGTCGCAGATGGCGTCTGCGTAGCCCCCCCCTTCGCAGACGCTCTGCGCGCACCTCCCAAAAATTGTGACCACCGCAGACAGCCTCGCAGACAGCGTCGCAGACAAGAGGGCTCTGATTGGTCCACTCTACAGCCGCTGTACACGCACTTCCGCTTCCCTACTTTCCCGGTTTGGTTTGTTTTCACGATCGCCATTTTTAAAAACACGAGCGAAGATGGAGCAGCACGAAGAGCGGTTGATCGAGGAAGTGAGGAAGTACGTACATCTATACGACTCCAGTTCTAGTCATTATAAGTAACCGGAGGATAAACACTCCACTAACCACACCCACCAACTACTCCTAGCGATTTCGCGACTTTGCGCCCCCTTGCGTTGTGGCGGTGAATAGCATCGCGCACGCCTATTACTCCCCGCTCGACGATAAATTACAACTGTCTGCGAAAAGCTATCTGCGAAAGCCTTGACGCAAGAGCATGCAGTCTTCAATAACAGTAAAGTAACAGGTGTCATGTATTCCCTGCTGACTGTATTTAATGACGTTACGGAGCACGAACCTCCACAAGACGTGTAAAACACGCGAGACCGGATATGACGTAGGACTGACGAGGGGCGTGTCTGTACTGTTGTGAAAAACCCACGCTGAAACATTAGCCTGTTAGTTAGTAACATAGCACGAGTTGAGCTACGTCTCTGCATCACATCCTTTCCTGTTTCGGAACATTTGTTTTGTTCGTGCAAAGGCTACGATATATCTACGATACACAGGAATGTGTGTGCAGACCTGAAGGCGTCAACTGAAGTGAATATGAAGAGTTCCATCGCAATATCACTGCATCATCATTTACATCAGCGCCAGCAACGTCACAACCGCTCAAAAACGTTGCAAATCCTACTGGATCCAAGGCGGAATGTTACTGTTAATGTTACTAGGACGTCGGGGATAGATTAATGTTTCAGCTTTACTGTTTTGCTCCCGTTCCCACATGACACCATGAAAGCAAACGGTAATAGGGATAAATAAACAGTTTTCAGTGTGAGTGTGAACTGCGTATATGACTGTGGTGAAGATTGAAGGGTCCTTCATATTGCAGCACAGAGCATCCCAAATAAAGGAAGCACTAAGCCTGCAGGCAGGAGGTTTTATATACTACTATAACTTAAAACGAGACCGTAAATGACGGCGTCGCTCACTTCGGCCCCGTCTGGTCCAGAAGGAACGATCTAAAGTGGGCCACCTTGCACAATAAATGCTGCAAGCTATATACACTATATATAGAAGCTATACAATATCCACCCTAGGAATACCGACCTATTTGCCAGAAAGAATCCAAAACGGTGAGGATTTGACCGAGAAGAAGCGCTTTTTGTTGAACTGCTCATTAAGGCTTAATTAGCCTTAGTTATAACTTCATTAATAATTGTAATTAAGCAAATCTGGGTAGAAAGTTATATGCACCGTACGGTAGGTACCCCTACCGTCATACCAGAAAGACTCAAAATTGGTGAAAAATTGAGGGAGAAGAAGTGATTTGCGTGGAAGCTGCTCGTTAAGGCTTAATTACTCCATATCTTTATTATTAATTGCAATTATGCAAATTTGGGTAGAAGCTATGTATATACAACCCCAGGCAGACCTACCTTCCTGCCACAAATAATAAAAATCGGTGAAGAATTGAGAGAGAAGAAGTGATTTTTGGGAAACGTGGATGACGCCGGATGAACACCAGACAACACATGATGGCATAAGTTCATCGCTTGTCAGCCGGATGAGATAATAATAATAATAATAATAGGTGCTATGGTATGCAGTTAGTCAGGAGGTTCAATTAGTGGCGGCACGGTGGTGTAGTGGTTAGCGCTGTCGCCTCACAGCAAGAAGGTCCTGAGTTCGAGCCCCGGGGCCGGCGAGGGCCTTTCTGTGCGGAGTTTGCATGTTCTCCCCGTGTCCGCGTGGGTTTCCTCCGGGTGCTCCGGTTTCCCCCACAGTTCAAAGACATGCAGGTTAGGTTAACTGGTGACTCTAAATTGACCGTAGGTGTGAATGTGAGTGTGAATGGTTGTCTGTGTCTATGTGTCAGCCCTGTGATGACCTGGCGACTTGTCCAGGGTGTACCCCGCCTTTCGCCCGTAGTCAGCTGGGATAGGCTCCAGCTTGCCTGCGACCCTGTAGAAGGATAAAGCGGCTACAGATGATGGATGGATGGACGTTGGGTGCGATTTGCTGGGGGGGGGGATCATCCCCCCCTCTGGTTTTTATCTCTGCTGAAAAAAATCCTCGGGGACAACCCCGTCAATAAAACAAACAAACAAACAAACCAAAAAAAAAGTTGACATGGCAGGCATGTTGTGACACAGTTTTCTATGGTCTACATTGCACTCACTTTCAAAATGACCCAAAGTGGCAGCTTTGATGTTCATGAACATCCCCAGCAAATAGATACATTGTAGATAATAACAATATCTTTGCGTTCTTAACAAACGCAAAGATATTGTTATTATCTACAATGTATCAATGTATCTGCAGGGATGCAAACAGCGCGCCTTTTGGCGGATGCCGCCTTTTTCACGGCCGATTTTTTTTTTAGGGGGGGCGTTGGAGTGTCTGATTATAATTTCAAAGTAAATTCTGTATTAAAATTACTAAATAAGCAAATCCGTTACAGTCCATGAAACAGGAAGTATAAGGATGAGAAAAAAAACAGTTTAAATCGGAAAGCTGCGCACAATGTGAACTGCGCCATCAGAGCAAACTGTTCATTTAGTATTCATGTATTTTATTGATTTTCGAGTCACTGTCCATTTAATCCGGAGGGAGAGAAACATCACAGCAACGCGACAAGCAATGCGAACTTTGTTGTGTTAGTGTTCGTGTATTTAGTCAGAGAGATAGGAAGATGAATTTACTATCTCTGGTTTAGTGTTCGTTTTCATTTAGTGTTATTCATTTGATATCATCGGATGTTACTGAGCTGTTAGCCTATTGTTACCTTAATTTTGTGATGTTTCATGATTTAAAAAAAAACATCCCCCCTTCTGGTTTTTGACAAATCGCACCCTGGATGGACGGATGGACAGATTGCTAATGATAGTGTTGCAGTCAAGCCCAAGTCATGACCGAGACCAAAGTGTATCAAGACCAGGACCAGATCAGTGTGTGTGTGAAGGGGTGGGGGACGTGTGACGACCGTTAACAGGAAACAAAACTTCAAATTAGCAGCGATTCATGTCACATTTGAAGCAGGAAATTTTACATCCAACACAGTAACGATGTAACAAATAAATCAGACAATGCACAGGCAATTTAGTGAAATCTCCACAGGTGTGGTCAGGACCGGTCTTGAAATAAAATCCTGAGGGCCCGTTTACACGAGGATGCTGTTGGGTAAAAACGGCTAAATATTTTATCGGAAGTGCCTTTCGTCTACACGGGGACGGCGTTTCCGAGGCTGAAAAACGGAAAAAATTGAAAACGCCTTCCAGAGTGGATAAGTTAAAAACAGCCCCCGTTGCGTATCCGTCTAAACTACCCAATACGCCAAACTCTGCTCGGATCTGCTCACGTCGGGTACGCGTTTACGTCATACATATGTCATATACTGTACATGCCAGCCCGGGAAGTAAGAAAGTAAGTAAAAAAGTAAGAGCATGTCTGATTACATCGATCCAACGGACCTTCAAGCTGCTCTGGCAGCTTTAATAAACGCCCAGGAGTCCTTCGAACATCTATACCGAATCTGCGCATATACCGTTAATGAACAGAGGCGGGTATAGTATGCTCTTACTTTTTTACTTACCATAGCCAGAGTAGTCAAAGTTTTCGCGGCGCAGATGTGCAGATTAGACAAGACGGAAGACGTCGCGCATGCGTGCAGACATAGCGGAGGTCTTTCACAGCACCACCTAGCCGCCTGGCATGCGCATCCAATTGAATTCCACACATTTATGCGTCACCGTATAGACGCAGATTTCCTCCTTGAAAACGGTCGTGTAGACGCGGAAAAAAGTGAGAACGAAAACGGACTTTTGCGTTTTTGTTTTGTGGGCCTGAGTCCTCTATGTCTGACACTGAGACAAGATTGAGTAAAAATGCTTCTCGATTCCGAGACGAGACCTTCGAAAAGTGGTCTTGAGACCGATCTCGAGTACGACAACATTAGCTAATGAACTCGCAACGTTTTCTTCTTTGTGTATATGTAGCACTGTATAGAGTTGTTCTAAATGAACTTATGAAAATTGAATTCCAGTACTCTTCTCCAACGCTTCCACTTTCTCATAATATCACGAGCAAGAATGCAAAACAACATTTATCCATTTCTCACTGCACCGACATGAACACTTTTTCTGTTACCAGGCTTTTTGGTCAAACATATTACAAGTCGACACAAACTGAAAAGTTCTCGTCTGACTCCAAACATACAGCCTAGACAAAAAAATTAAAGAAATAAAAAATTATAAGTAAACTGAGTCTTTCGACTTTATGCTCACAGACTTCATCGCTGTAAGGCGGAGAAAGTAATTAAAACTTTTTTTAAGAAGTCCACCACACCTACCATGTTTGGCCTGTTGGCCTACGCCTCTCTCTCTCTCTCTCTCTCTGAAGGAACTGAGAAAACAAAATATCTGTTTTACAGCTAACACATTGTGGTGTGTCTGTAGGTGTGTGTGTGTGAAAAGGTTGTGCCCATGTGCAAAAACAGAAGTGTAAATTTGGGCTTTACAACATCTCAAATTATACAAAAAACATCAAGTTCCTTTGAAACATAACCTCCATTTTGCCAAGCCACTACAAAGAGCAGCACAACCCATGGAGCGGTGCCCTGTTTATTTTCTTAACCATGCTAATACCGGTCAGCCACATTCCTGTGCTCCCAAACTGGGAGGTTTCAGATTGCCCTCTGGTATTCCTGTAAGCACGGAGGTGGAGGGGAACAGTGAGGAGAGGAGAGGAGAGGAGAGGAGAGGAGAGGTCCCGCCCGTGAACAGCAAACACCTGTCGCACTGCAGACCGTTAACACCTTCATGTTACGCTTTCCCTTCCTTCAGGTCACATGACTCAGGAAAGCTGTGCTGTAGAGGTCTGCGTGGGACAGAATTTTCAGTCCCGCTCCCGCCCGCTCCTGCATTGTGCAGTCCCGCTCCCACAAAGAATTATGATTTTCAGTCCCGCTCCCGCCTGCCGTGTTTTGTCCCGCCCGCCCGCGAATCCCGCATGATGCAGACGTTCGCGTTATTTCTCACGAAAGTTTTCGTCATGGGCGGCACGGTGGTGTAGTGGTTAGCGCTGTCGCCTCACAGCAAGAAGGTCCGGGTTCGAGCCCCGTGGCCAGCGAGGGCCTTTCTGTGTGGAGTTTGCATGTTCTCCCCGTGTCCGCGTGGGTTTCCTCCGGGTGCTCCGGTTTCCCCCACAGTCCAAAGACATGCAGGTTAGGTTAACTGGTGACTCTAAATTGACCGTAGGTGTGAATGTGAGTGTGAATGGGTGTCTGTGTCTATGTGTCAGCCCTGTGATGACCTGGCGACTTGTCCAGGGTGTACCTCGCCTTTCACCCGTACTCAGCTGGGATAGGCTCCAGCTTGCCTGCGACCCTGTAGAACAGGATAAAGCGGCTAGAGATAATGAGATGAGATGAGATGAAGTTTTC
Organism: Neoarius graeffei; assembly: GCF_027579695.1. Classification (NCBI taxonomy): domain Eukaryota; kingdom Metazoa; phylum Chordata; class Actinopteri; order Siluriformes; family Ariidae; genus Neoarius; species Neoarius graeffei. The sequence goes on along the minus strand of NC_083582.1, from coordinate 57,259,763 downwards.
GTCATTGGCTTGGGGAATTATGCTGCGTTCATGTGCTATGGGAAGATGATATTTTCCAGTTGGGAAGTGGTATTTACCAGTGTGTTGTGTTCACATGCTTTTGTTGTTGCTGACAAATTAAAGATGGTGGACCAGATTCAGAATCAGGCCTGTTATTTGGCTAAAACAATTATAGATTGCCCTGTTCATCAGCTGCAGCAGGAATATGAGTTATCAAAAGTCAAAAGGTAAAGAATGCTGAATATTTCCTGATCATGACAAGTAGAGATTTTCTTAACACATTGAATGCCACGCAGTTTTTGGAAATTTGGCTGTAGCCACAATGAGAGTAGCCAGTATCTAGATCATTGTTGGCGTTCTTTGGACAGCCACAGAATATTTTGTATTAGGCTATAATATACATATTATAATAATATAATATACATAACATGACTCGTTTAAAAGGTGAGAGTCAGCTTTCCGTAGGTGAAAACCACTTCTTTCTTGGTTCATAAGCTAGTCCTGTACCGCTCGCCGCCATGTTGAAAAGGTTAAAGTTCATCTCATCTCGGCAACTCGTGTATCAAAATTTTCTACGAGTTGCCCAGTGGAAAACACCACAAGAGGGGGCGTTCATGTTTGCTTTCCATGTCGGCGTTTGGTATTTACCATAATTCCCATAGCACATGAATGCGCCATTAAACATGCTGAGGCCAAAAAAAAAAGTGTGTTTCCGGTAACATGAAATACTAAAATAAGGTCGGTAGGTAGGAAAGTTTTTTTTTTTCCTTAATTTTTTTTTATTTTGTTCGAAAAAATTAACACAAGTAAACATCTTACAAAATAGTATTTTGGCACAGAATCCTTTATACCACACATCATAACAAAATAAGTGTTTTAAATCTTTAAACGAATAAAAAAAAATCGCGAGAGTTTGAGTTATGATCTACGGAAGCGATATTTCATGATATTTTCATGTAATAACGTGAAAACACCTTATCAAGAAATAACGTGAAAATAACGTCCTAGGCTAGGCTACTTCCATTAAAAGCAGACGGCCTAGCCTAGCCTACTGTAGAACTTGGGTCGAGCAAAAACATGGCTGAATCCTGAATGACTCCTATTTGTATAAATAGGGGACTACATAGGCGGCAAAATGTAGTGTTTTTCCCTGCCATGGAAGTGCACTTGTATACTGAAAAGGAAGCAATTTGCATTACAGCCTTGAATGAGGATTCAAAATGGCGGCTCGGCTCGGTTTATGGAGGAGGGCTGATAGAAGTGGCGAAACATTTTACTTTTTATCGTTTCTTTCACAACTTGAATGCGTTGAAACAAAAAATTATGACAAACTAACGCCGCTTACACTAAAATATCGAGGGAAATTTGTAATAAAAAACTTTACGGTCGGCAATTTCAACGCGGAAATTCTCGATCGGTTGGGTTACCGAAAACACACTATTTTTTTTATTTGGCCTGAGCTTAGCTGAGCTCTCCACTGACCAATCCTTCACCTAGCGCACGTAGCGAGGGTGCGCGTTGCCAGGCGGCATGTGCAGCTGAGGCTTTACAGAGATACCCAACACACCGACCAAAATCTACAGTGGATATTAAGAATATTGTACATTGCACATAGCTTATACGTCACTCCTCACATTTACATTCTAGGAAATACAAGTAGGCCTATAAGAAATTAATATCATTTAATGACACAGCGTGATGGTGCCCCGCCCCCTACTTCTGAAGCACTGTGAGCTTCACTAGAGCAGCTCCGCTCTTCTGCCATGATCGGAGATCTCAAACACGGAAGAGCGGAAAGGAATCGGAAACGTACGCGAGATTAGACCACATCCGCAAATTTAGCCATCTTAAAATGTTTTTATTAATGCCAAATAAAATATCCATCACAAATTATATATGATAGACATAAATTAATAATTTATAAATTTTATTTTAAACACGTTTTTAGTTAGCGGGACTGCAGCTTACAGTATCACCTCTCCCGCCCGCGCCCGCATTGTGCACTCCCCCTCCCGCCCGCAATGAGCTTTCAAAATTTGTCCCGCGCCGCACTGCTTTGCGTCGGGTCCCACGGGTCCCGTGGGACTCCCACGGGAGTGCAGGGCTCTACTGTGCTGTCCGAAACGCTGCTACTTTCAAAACGTGTCTTGACATGCAAATCAAACAAAGCCACGACTTTCCCATAAGTTTGCAGTTATCCTTACGGATTCACAGTGGCTCTATTTTTTTATGAACACTGCCTGGCCATCTTACTTTCTAGACAAACTTGTACTCGAGTACCACAGAATAAGCGTCAAAGTATGTGTCGGAGGATATATTCCTTCAGAGTTGCTGAACCAACCGAGGCACTTACATCAAACAAAAAGTATTTCATTAAAGGGGAACTGAAGTCATCTTTCAACTTGCTTTATTTCTTAATTAACGTGCTATTAAATTACGTTTTCACTTTTATTAACCTTATATCGTGACTCGTATTGGCATATTATATTACACTTATCGGCCTTTTCGGTTTTTAGCCGTGTTGAATGTAGTTCGTTTGGTCCACGGCAGGCGTTGCTTATCCGCGCGATCTTCACTAGACTTGTGCGAGACTTCAAACGTGAAGTGTCAGCACCGCCATTTTGAAAACTGTTTCCACAGCGGCCAGATCGCCATATCATTCCGATTTAGATTCATTTCGAGATTTGCCAGCTTCATCAGTGATGGAGATTATTCCATACGACTCCGAACCAACGTGGAGTAGAGAAGAGTTGGAAAGACGACAGGATAAGGACGAGTCCGTCGCGCTGGTATTTACGTCATTACTGTCGCACAATTAAAACGTGGCAGATCAGGCGGCTGGTGGGTTTTCAAAATAATAAACGCATGCATGTATTTTTGTGATAAATCCGTATTATACTGAGCGCATTTCCCACATAATCCTCACTAAGGTTTCGGACAGCACTACAAAATGGCGTCCACACTATATAGTGAGTGATTTAGGTGACAGCGAAAACTTCCGGCTTGATTACGTCAGCGTTCGAAAGAGGCCGCGCGCGTCTTTTGACAACGTTGGCAGATGTCGGTCGCTTTGATTTCCGCTGTATGTTTTACTTCCGTCCTACGAAGTCTCGCACAGGTCTCGGCGAATCTCGTTTACAGCCTTCGCGTTGACATACGGACTGATATATTACAGAGCGTATTTCAAACTCTCATAACTTGCTATAGCAGTGACAAAACAGCGATCAGAAATGCATTCCTTTATTTAATAAAATGAGATAAATAGAATTTTGATCATAAAAAAATTGCCTTCAGTTCTTCTTTAATATTCTGTAGCCACCATGAGACCATCTTCCATCATTTATAATGTTTTACTGCCTGCATGGGAGCTGTTTGAAACAGTTGTCATGGTTCAGGTGGTGTGAAGGTGTGTAAAAAACAAAAAAAACCCAGCTTGAAGTAGCACTCCTAGCCTACGCTAATGAAGTGTCTCCCCTCTGAAAAATTCTTCACCTGTGCCCTAACAGCCCCTGCTCTCTAAATAAGGGTGAATGGTTTACTCCGACACAAAGCAACAGCCACACCAAAGATTTTTCACCTGGTGGCTAAGTGCTACCTCCTGCTCGCTCTGGACTGAGACGACCCCATCCCTGCCGACCCCCAAACAACGTTCTCTACACACACACACACCTTTCTCTGTCTGCTAGAATGGTGACAATCGATGATAAATTATAAAGTAATGCAATTTGATTACAACTACCACTATTATCGGAAGCTCCCTTCGTCGAATAATACAAGCAACACGCTGAATACTAGTTTATTATCCTTTCGTAGCTGTGACTAATTGGTTCCAGGGATTGGTTAAAGGGGGATTTGTTTCCAAATGGGAGTCAGATGGTCAGCTGTCAGCTGACAACCCTAAACACCTTAGCACGCCTACTCAGGCTCAGTCAGCCATGCGGTGACCACTTGGGAGAATCTGGGAGGCAAATCTGCAGTCAGATGTGCTTTTAGGAAAGGTGGTGAATATGAGTGGTCTCCAGTCGGATATGACTATTAAACCATGGCAGCATTCAATAGATTCCAAGTACAGATTCAGCCGGCATGAATATGTTCATGAGTAATACACAAGACGCCAGAGTGATTTGAAGCAGCTCCTTCACTTCTTCTCCCAGGCCTAACAGACCACACGTATACCAGCCAAATATTTGGACGCGCCTACTCATTCATAGGTGTTTCTGTAGTTTGACTATTTTCTATTTTTTCCATTAATTAGTGCAATTTCTTGCCTTCTTAATGCGTTTGAGATCAAAGTCAAATGGCCCTTTTCCGCTCACTTCAGCTCGCTTCAGCCCGACACGGCTCGCGTTTCGACTACCAAAAACCAGCACGACTCGGCTCGCTTCAGCCCTGCTTAGCCCCTAAAACTCGCACGGTTTTGGAGTGGGGCTGAAGCGAGCCAAAGCGAGCCGAGTGAGGTTGGGGGCGTGAGCAGACACTCCCCTGTGCACTGATTGGTGAGGAGGAGTGTCCTCACATGCCCACACACGCCCCGCGAGCGCGCTGGGATCTGTAAACACCGCAAACCCGGAAGGAGAAGAATTACGAATTACGAGAATTTCTGAAGCCTTATGCGCCTCGCCTCATCTATACGCTCTTGCCAGTATCTGTTGGCGTTGTCGGTGACAACAAGCCACAGCACCAAGACCAGCAACACTAACGACTCCATGTCCTCCATGTTTATTGTTTACTATTCGGGTCGTGAGACTACCGCTTAAAAGCTCACTGATGTCACTGTTTGCGCTGCTTAACGACATCACGTGACGTCCACCCACTTTCGCAAACTCCACCCAATGTGTCCACCCACTTCCAGCCAGCACGGTTCAGCGCGGTTGTAGTCGAAATGCAACTCCAACAGCCCCGCTCAGCCCGACTCAGCACGGCACGGCTCAGCCCGACTCAGCCGCGTTTGTAGTGGAAAAGCGGCAAAAGTCAATCCCATATACGTTTCCATACGTACAGTACGTTGGGGAGTGCCTGTTAGAGAGCACACTCTGTCTAGGCCACGGCATGGTGAGGTAGGGTGGCCAGTTCCTTTCCTCGCCACTTTTTAACTTCCCCAGTGTTTCCACCAGGTCCCCATTCACTGCTGGGTGGACAGGAGGCGAGCCCCAGATCACCGTCTGAGACGAGGCTCGAACCGGGGACCGTTCGCTTAGGGCTTCTGCATGCTCTTGCGACAAGGCTTTCGCAGATAGCTTTTCGCAGACAGTTGTAATTTATCGTTGAGCGGGGAGTAATAGGCGTGCGCGATGTTATTCACCGCCACAGCGCAAAGGGGCGTGAAGTCGCGAAATCGCTAGGAGTAGTTGGTGGGTGTGGTTAGTGGAGTGTTTATCCTCCGGTTACTTATAATGACTAGAACTGGAGTCGTATAGATGTACGTACTTCCTCACTTCGTCGATCAACCGCTCTTCGTGCTGCTCCATCTTCGCTCGTTTTTAAAAATGGCGGTCGTGAAAACAAACCAAACCGGGAAAGTAGGGAAGCGGAAGTGCGTGTACAGCGGATGTAGAGTGGACCAATCAGAGCCCTCTTGTCTGCGACGCTGTCTGCGAGGCTGTCTGCGGTGGTCACAATTTTTGGGAGGTGCGCGCAGAGCGTCTGCGAAGGGGGGGGCTTCGCAGATGCCGTCTGCGACGCCATCTGCGAAGACTGGGTTGTCAGCATAAATTGGCCTTTAGTGGTCAAGCGCTCTAATCACTTGGCCACTTCGCCTCTGCGTTTGAGATCAGTCAGTAGTAAATAATAATAATACAGTAAATAGCCCTATTCCACAACTCCAATAATCCATATTACGTCAAGAACCGCTCAATTAAGTAAAGAGAAACGACATCCATCATTACTTTAAGACATTAGTTGTCTTTTCTTAAGATTTTTTTGGGGCTTTTTCCACCTTTATTGGATAGGACAGTGCAGAGACAGGAAATGAGCAGGAGAGAGACGGGGAGGGATCAGGAAATGACCTCGGGTCGGAATCGAACGCGCGTCCCTGGATTTATGGCATGGCGCCTTATCCACCTGAGCGTGAAGGTAGAAGGTGTGTCCAAACTTCTGACTGGCATTATATGTCCCTTCTCTTTATTTAATTAGCTAATCTTTATCTACATTTTGACATTGAAATATAGAGGATATTACACGAAGATATGAAGTTTATCTTCGAGTGGTAAGTGTATATTTCACGAGTGAGTGACGTGAACGAATGAAATATTTTTCAACACGACCGTGCCACCGTGTAATGTTCTTTATATTATATGGACACATCCACCAAAAAAAAAAAAAAAAACTGCAAAAGAATCAAAAGAATTTTAATTTTGAACTGGTTTGCCATTTTGACATCACGTGTCTAGTCAGCAGGAAAACACTGGGAGTGACGTCATCGGAGTGAAATATCGGGAATTATTATACACACAGGACACTTTCCATGAAATAAAAACATGTATTCTGTTCCCTTCTAGTGTGTTTATTGATGGCATGCAATATTATTATCATATCGTTTATCCTCCATGTATTACCAGTGTTTTCCCCAGAAAAAAATTAAAGCCCTAAGGGCCCGTTTACACGAGGACGCTGTCGGGTAAAAACGGCTAAATATTTTATCGGAAGTGCCTTTCGTCTACACGGGGACGGCGCTTCCGAGGCTGAAAAACGGAAAAAATTGAAAACGCCTTCCAGAGTGGATAAGTTAAAAACAGCCCCCGTTGCGTATCCGTCTAAACTACCCAATACGCCAAACTCTGCTCGGATCTGCTCACGTCGGGTACGCGTTTACGTCATACATATGTCATATACTGTACATGCCAGCCCGGGAAGTAAGAAAGTAAGTAAAAAAGTAAGAGCATGTCTGATTACATCGATCCAACGGACCTTCAAGCTGCTCTGGCAGCTTTAATAAACGTCCAGGAGTCCTTCGAACATCTATACCGAATCTGCACATATACCGTTAATGAACAGAGGCGGGTATAGCATGCTCTTACTTTTTTACTTACTTTCTTACTTACCATAGCCAAAGTAGTCAAAGTTTTCGCAGTGCAGATGTGCAGATCAGACAAGACGGAAGACGTTGCGCATGAATGCAGACATAGCGGAGGTCTTTCACAGCACCACCTAGCCGCCTGGCATGCGCATCCAATTGAATTCCACACATTTATGCGTCACCGTATAGACGCAGATTTCCTCCTTGAAAACGGTCGTGTAGACGCGGAAAAAAGTGAGAACGAAAACGGACTTTTGCGTTTTTGTTTCAGACCGTCCCCGTGTAAAGTGGGTCTAAATTCTGGCATGATAATACACAGACAATTGAGCGCCAACGGTGCGAAGTGAAATTAGGGGGGTGCGAGGGCATGCCCCACTGGAAAATTTTTTGAAACTAGATGCTCTCAGGGCCGGCACGGTGGTGTAGTGGTTAGCGCTGTCGCCTCACAGCAAGAAGGTCCTGGGTTCGAGCCCCGGGGCCGGCGAGGGCCTTTCTGTGTGGAGTTTGCATGTTCTCCCCGTGTCCGCGTGGGTTTCCTCCGGGTGCTCCGGTTTCCCCCACAGTCCAAAGACATGCAGGTTAGGTTAACTGGTGACTCTAAATTGACCGTAGGTGTGAATGTGAGTGTGAATGGTTGTCTGTGTCTATGTGTCAGCCCTGTGATGACCTGGCGACTTGTCCAGGGTGTACCCCACCTTTCGCCCGTAGTCAGCTGGGATAGGCTCCAGCTTGCCTGCGACCCTGTAGAACAGGATAAAGCGGCTAGAGATAATGAGATGAGATGCTCTCAGGTGCATTTTCAGGGTCTCTGAGAGGTTTTAGATCCATGATTATAGGATAGATTTTACCAGTGTTTCAGTGATTTCTGACCTAAATATTATTAATGTATACACGTTTGAAATTTCACCTTAAAGTTCAACATGCAAGTTAAACTGTTTGGTTATAGATCACTGAGGTATATGATAGATTGAAAATCTACGGGGATCCCTTAATTATCTATGATCAAGTCGTGTTGTAACAAAAATGTGCATGAAAATATGACCAGTGGTTTGCTCCATCTGATGCAATCCAATGAAGAGAATCGATCATCATGACCTCCTGTTGATCACAAAGGGATCTGAACCTAAGACCTGCCACCTTAAAATAAGTTGCTGTATTACTATAACTGTAATGATTTAGAATGTTTCTGATGCAAATACCGTAATATATGTAGAACTAAGATGCACTGAAAAGAAAAGTAAGGCAACTGCATATTATAAAGTTAAAATTTTGGCACTTTATTAAATGGACTAGATTAAGATTAAAACATATTTAAAGGAAAAGAAAACTTAATTCATACATTTAAGTTTGCAGAAAGATTATGTACTTATAAACACATTCATGAATGATAATAGACGAGGTCAAACTTTTGCGATCGCTTATAATGAATCAGAAACTTCCGGGATGTCTGACGTTTTCTTTCGATGTTTTTATTGGACGGTTTGAACACGTGATCTTGACGTAGCCAACAGATTACAGTTTGTTTACATCATACCACGTGGGCATATTACTTTGACAGAATCAACACAAACACTGGAAAAAAAGACGGCTTGTTTAACACAAACATCAATCAGTATGTAAATGGATCTGTTATTTGCTCTCCTATGTATCTAGTTACTTGTGGGTAGGAAATTTAACGTATCGGTATAAATCTGAGTGTATCGGATTTTAACTAAAGCGACTAAGCGTATCGGCAGGCAGAGCAAGCGTATCGGGCCCGATACACTAAAACGCTTTGGGGAAAAACATGATTATGCCACTCTCCTTAATGGAGAATGAGTGTGCAATATTGTTATAATATTAAACTGAAAACTGAAACTAAAGACACGCTGAACACCTGAAAGACTACCAAAACTTCATTATGTATTCTTCATGCATATTTACAAGAGAAAAACATACCAATGGACATCGAAAAACTGGAAAAGAGACATGTCAGAGATGTAAAACTTCCGCACTAGCAAGTGACTGTAGCAGTCTGTACATGAATCAGCATCAGTGCTTTACAATGAACTGCTAGCTACACACTGTTAAAATGGCTCCTGTGCAATATACCTACTTACTTTTGCAATACTACCTGTGTAATACTGGTAATACTATCTGTGCAATACTTACACGTGCAATTACACTTACACGCCTGTGTAATACACTTATGTTAACTGTATATCTCTGTATATCTGCAAACCTGTTAATTTATTTAAATTTGTTCATTTTATCTTTAAATTTGTAGTTTATTTCTTTTTACATTTTTTTTGTATACTTAGTACTTTTTGCACTACTCCTTCACTACCTTATCTTTTTTCTTTCTATATTTTGCTGCTTTTTTTGCTGCTGTAACAAGGTAAATTTCCCCTTGTGGGATAATAAAAGGCTATCTTATCTTATCTTAAACATGACGGCGAGGTTTGTTTCATTAAAAGCGGAAGATTTAGAGAGAATTTTGAAAGTGAAAGACACGCTGAACACCCAAAAGGCTACCAAACCTTCACTGGATATTCTTCACGCATATTTAGAAGAGAAAAACATACCAACGGACATTGAAAAACTGGAAAAGAGAGCAATAGTGGAAATATTGTCTAAGTTCTACTTGGAGGTGAGGAAAAGTGACAGAGACTTTTACAAGAGGACTTCACTCGTGGACTTCACTCAGCAAAGCCCTTTTGCTTTGAACAACTGCAATGGAACAATTAACTACGACCAAAACTTTGAACTTGAACTGTCAACCTGTATCTAGCTTGTATATAAGTTGGGTTGTTGTTCAGGCTTTTTGGACTTGTACCATTTTTATCGTTAGAACTTTGACTTTGTACATTAGATTGACAAAACGTTGGATTACATTCGATCAGCATTCAGTATTGGTAAGTTACCCCCGTTCTTAACTTTTTAGAAAAATCTATAATTGTTCCATCGAATGTGTATGAATAATACTACTATTACTACTACTACTACTAATAATAATAATGGCGGCACAGTGGTGTAGTGGTTAGCGCTGTTGCCTCACAGCAAGAAGGTCCGGGTTCGAGCCCCGTGGCCGGCGAGGGCCTTTCTGTGTGGAGTTTGCATGTTCTCCCCGTGTCCGCGTGGGTTTCCTCCGGGTGCTCCGGTTTCCCCCACAGTCCAAAGACATGCAGGTTAGGTTAACTGGTGACTCTAAATTGACCGTAGGTGTGAATGTGAGTGTGAATGGTTGTCTGTGTCTATGTGTCAGCCCTGTGATGACCTGGCGACTTGTCCAGGGTGTACCCCGCCTTTCGCCCGTAGTCAGCTGGGATAGGCTCCAGCTTGCCTGCGACCCTGTAGAACAGGATAAAGCGGCTAGAGAGAATGAGATGAGATGAATAATAATAATAATAATAAGATTGGCTGGCTTTGAGTGGTATATCAGATATATTCCATTCAGCTACTCGTCTTCGACTCGTTCAGTATCATACTAGCTGAATGGAATATATCTGATATACCACTCAAAGCCAGCCAATATTATCTAAATATATCACTCAGATCCACAATGTATTTCGTATAAAAGATACGAGTTTTTCAACACGAGAAGATAAACTTCATATCTTGAAGCCAACGTGTGATTTTCTTTTTATTATATCGACACATTCACAAACAAAAATGACCTAAATTTTTCATAACAATTCATCGATATTCTCACTATTGAAAAATATGTTACTCAATGTCCCGGATGTACAGTAGTTCGTAAGAAAATACGAGTGGTGTATTTCCCAGTAAAACACTCTATATAATAAATGGCTTTACGTTTGCTACCGTATTTGCACAGTTGCCAGAGTTGTTGCAAAATCATTTCACTGCTCTTTTCCATCTACAAATATGCCTGTGACAAATAAATCTCTTAAATCTTTAATTAAATGTCGGTGTCATTTTTCTGAAAACGATGTTAAAAAAAAACAAAGCGTTCAGCTTTGTTTTAGACCTTACAGAAGATAATTAACATAAATGCATTTAAATATCTATCGATAATTAAGGTAAATACATATAAACCCTTTTCTGTGAAATAGAAAATAAACTGATCATGTTCTCAATGAACAGCTAGATATTCCCATAAAAACTACATGCAGTGTTCACTGTAAAACCCGATAAGGTCACTGAGCTCAAAAATTTTATTGAAACCGATTACGTAAAAATTTTTGAGGTAACTTAAATTTTTTAAGGTAAGATTTCTTACAAATTACACTATAGTTACACTTAATTGTAATTTTTAAGAAATCTTACCTTAAAAAATGTAAGTTACTTACCTCAAAAATTTTTACGTAATCGGTTTCAATAAAATGTTTGAGCTCAGTGACCTTATCGGGTTTTGCAGTGTTGACCACCATAACGGTCTGAGCTGGATACATGGTGCGATCAGCAATCATCACCTCTTGTGAAGGAGAAATGGGCTGGGCATATGCTAATAGGGCTACGCCAGAGTGTCCAATCACTGACCCTGCTGGATGAGGTCAGATCCAATCATGGCTGACTTATTAATAAACGTCATTATATAATACTAATTATTATACATACAGGACACTTTTTCAATGGAATAAAAACGTGTTCCATTCCCTTCTAGCGAGTTTCATTCATTTGGTTTGATAGCATGCAATATTGTTAGCATATCGCTTGTCCTACGTGCATTACAGTACGTCACTCTACCCAATGGAGAATGAGTGTTGAATACGGTTTATGATATTGTATGGTTGTCAAGACAACATGACGTCACACGTCGGAGACGTAAAACTTCTGCACTAATGAGCGACTGTGACAATTTGTAAACAAACATGGCCGCCAGGTTTGCTTCGTTAAATGCGGAAGATTTTGAGAGAATTTTGAAAGAAAGGTGCGTTGAACACCTGAAAGGAATGTGTACTGTATGTATAATAATAATTATTATATTGGCTGGCTTTTTTTCATAGTATATTAGATATATTATATTTAGCTAGCACGATATGGAATGAGTTGAAGACTTTGACTCATTCAATATCATGC